>NC_135387.1:7745851-8045851 GCF_051989625.1 Stigmatopora argus | reverse complement strand
GCAAATGTTGCCCAATGCACATCTTAATCTAATTTGGTGACGAGTCATGTGCTTGTGAGCTGCCGATTAGTCTCGTCCCTGCTAGGCATGAAGCCCACTTGAATGTCAAATCTTATTTGGCTCATAAGGCCACTCTTGAGCGCTGGAATCTTGCTTCTTGGCTGTATGTTCATGTTTTTGACATAGATGCATGTTGAGTAGTCACGTCCTGTCTCATCCAGTCTAGCTCAGCTCTATTTGAACGGTTCTCAACATAGTTTTCAATAATCAATGTCATGTTGAGGGATCAATGTATGTAGTCTGATTGTTGTCGCGGTCTGTGGCTCAAGTGCATCGCCAAGTATCTTTAAGTTATTTATATTATATATATTTTGAGTCTTTTCCCTCAATCTAGTTTTAAGAAGTACATGATTTATGTGAGATTAAATAGTATGGGAAATAGATGAATGAAAGAATTTCTGAAAATGCATCTGTGAGGGATTCAAGTGGATTCATTGGTCTATGTTTGCCACCTTTTAAAAGGGAAATGGTTTCAATGGTGACATTTGTGTGAACGTGCACATGGTCTCTTCTATTTATCTATTTTAAACACATTAGTGTTCAACAATAAGAAAATCTGTTTATTGAATATTTGAGGGCAAATAAAATATCCTAATTAATCACCAATTAGTTCCGTTCTGATTATTATATTCACTCTTTCACATGCCCTGACAGCAACCTTTAGCCGTTGGCAAGAACTGAGCCACTGCTAAACTGAAATATTTATATTTACACAAGAGAGCGGATGATGTCCACAAATCCTTAATCAAGCCTGTGGAGCTCATGAATGGGAAAAGGATGGAGTATAAATCCCGCCTGCACCACACACACACTCACACACACAGACTCAGGCAAACACACCGCGACGCAAACACAGAACTATATTTAAAATTCCCCTTCCATTATAACCTGTGTGGGCTTGAATTGAGCAGCTTCATCTTTGATCACATTATTCCTGCTTTGAGGTTTATTGAGCAGGACCTTGTTTGGAAAAAGACATTTGCATTAGCTGCCATTCAGCACTGCATTACGTATTGCACCGTCAATACGCAATAAAACAGACTGAGGTGCCATAAGGCCTAATTTTGGCATTTTGTTGCCCTGAGTTTAGACCTAAACTCATTGGCTGTCACTGATGGGGATTGATGAAAATGAACTAATATTGAACTCTAAATATTAACTACTATTACATTCACCACATAGTAACTGTGCCATTTTTATCACTTACACTAACTACGGAAACTAAGGAGACATATCAAACTGTTGGAGTTATTGTGTTTAACGATTTATCTTGATCATGTTATGTCATGCATTTAAAGTTGTTACATTTCGTTTGGCATTGAGCCGCCATTTTGGCTGACCTGAGACCAGGCATTTGGGCTTTAGAGTGTTATCTATGCAAATTATTTTTCCATTGTCATGTAACTTGATTAAAAGAAAATGCCAGAGTGGAAATCAGATTTATTTACACCTAACTTGTCTAATATAAGTTAACACTTTTCTACTATGTCCCGATGACATATTTTTACATTTGAATCACCTCATTATGAGGATCTGCCAATACTGCTTTCTGGCAATTTATTAAAGGAGTTTAGGGTAATCTGGGAGGGTGCAAGCGCATACATTTTGTTGGTTTCATTTGGTTTTATCACCATGAAAGCCATGTAAAAAGATTACTGCAGCGGTGGGTAAAACTTTGGTTGGGTTTGTGTTATACTGATCACATTTTGTTGCTTCTGAGCACTGAGTACTGATCCTCAGCAATCCATTGATGAAGATATATGCCCAAAGCATTTAAAGTCTGAGGGTGACAGCAAATGTGCATTAACTGCCACCCTCCCACTTCAAATGGATTGGACGTCTACTCGAGTTAAAATTCAAATTCACTGGAGAAGGATGAAAAGAGCCAAATGATTGGATGTCTATCACCATCGATAGTAGATATTGAGTCAATGAGGAAAAAGCACATCCATAATGTATCATATTTCCATTCTTCAGACTCTTGCATAATATGTAATCTTACGGTAAGCTTCCCGCGAAAGCTAACATAACATTCTTCTACTGGCAATGTTTTTGTTTCGCTTGAAAATGTGTACATTCATTCATTTTCCATACCGCATGGAGATAGACAACCATTCACGCTCATACTCATACCTAGGGGCAATTTTAGAATGTTCAACCAGCCTACATGATTTTGGGATGTGTAAGGAAACCGGACTACCCGGAGAAAACCAACACAGGCTCAGGGAGAACATGCAAACTCCACACAGTAAGATCGCAACCTACCGGAATTGAACCTTCCACCTCAGAACTGTGAGGTGAACGTGTCAACCACTTGTTCACCCTGTGTAGACATTAGTCATTTTATGCTCAACACTTAAAAAAGTACATCTTCAGAATGCATAATATTCTATACTTCACATACATATATGCAGGATTTTAATTTAATTTAATTGATACACACATTGCGCCTTGAGAGGTTAGCGCGTCGGCCTCACAGCTCTGGGGTCCTGGGTTCAAAACCATGTCGGTCCACCTGTGTGGAGTTTTCATGTTTTCCCCGGGCCTGTGTGGGTTTTCTCCCGGTACTCCGGTTTCAACCCACATTCCAAAAACATTTATGGTAGGCTGATTGGACACTCTAAATTTCCCCTTGGTATGAGTGTGAGAGTGAATGGTTGTCCGTCTCCTCGTGGCCTGCAATTGGCCGGCCACCGATTCAGGGTGTCCCCGCCTCTGGCCAAAATCAGCTGGGATAGGCTCTAGCACCCCCCACGACACTAGTGAGGATAGTGGTTCAGAAAATGAATGAATGACAATAATACACATCGGAGCCAGAGCCCCTTGTGGGATCTTGTGGGAATAAGCATATTTTTATTCATGTGAGTGTGCTTAAGACAAAAGTCCAAAGGTGTCTTGAATACTAAGGAAGCACTTGTGTGAACAGCTTTGCAAATGTTCACCTCTTGGACTCGCTTTGCTCATTTTTAGGTTCTCCTCACGCTTGTCTTTAGCATTCAGGCGTGACTCGGATGTCCTGAAGGTGACCATTTTTTTGCCTTTTTATTTGTTGCCTGAAATATCGAGGATGGAATCAGTTGCTATGAATAACTCTAGTTCTATGCTATGAATAAAAAATGTTCTCTTGACTCCACATATAGTATCTGCTACACACGCGAGTACAGCACTCACATATTGATGAATTTTTTATGTTACAAGATCAGTAATACAGTGTAAATATGAAATCTAGAGAAATATTTTCAACTGAAGTATTGAACATGTTACAGCTCTGTAATGTGGAGGAGTAGAATTTGATTTCAGGGGCAATTTTGTTTGTGCTTGTGAACTTCATTTTCAGAATCATCAGGTTAAGGCAGCGCTAGAAGATAATGGCGGCCACTCAAAATGTTTTGGCTCCAATTGAGACATTTTCACACATCAGTGTGCGATCAGTGTAGAGATTAATGGCAGTGTTGATTTAGTTTAGATTAAAAAATTGTAAAAAGCTCCATTCTCGGTAGAGAAACTTCAGAGTATGAAGTGATATATAATATTTAAAAATGAGAGGTGTATTCATTTTTCTTGTGGAGTGTTATTAACAATTTGGCTGTACAAACCTAGTCAGCGCAATGGGCCCTGCTGGAAACTGGTCAGAATGTTTTTATTGAGGACTCCTCAGGCTTGAATTGTTTACAGCTGAAGGGAAATAACGGGGAAATGCAACAGAGCGTGAGATGACATTTTTCGGTTCCTGAGTGCATCACGGCAGCAAAACAGTACATAGGTTTTGAGTCCCTAATGGTTGATGTTGAACAAGGTTTCAATCACAAAGGTATGTATGCTCTTTTTTTATATCCTCAAATAGCGGGCTCCATGAAAAAAGGGTGTAGTTTTGATCCTGTTGGCTGAGACTTCCTTACTACAACACACAGAGCTTGCACAGCAGACATGACATCTGTTAGGATGACATTTGAAGTTCAGTTTAGAGTGCAGTTGTATGTCACAGAGAGCATTCCGTAGTAAACGTTACAAAAACCCTTCAAAACTGGTTTTATCCTACGCCTGTCAAACTCCACCCAGCCGTGAGTAAAACAAAAAAGAAAAACGAAAACTCATAAATCCTCTAAAAACAATGCTATATTATATCAGAGATGTGTTATGATAACCGTGTCATCCAAATTGTGAAACTTCATGCCAAGTATCAAACGAAAGTACTGCTCGAAAACAGAGTAAAATAAGGAGTTAGACATTTATTAAAAATAAAAAAATTGACAACACACACTTTAAATCATTTTTTTCCATGCACACATTCATTGTGTCTAGTTTTAAAAAGCATGAAGTTGATTGTAAATACTTACGCAATTGTAAAAATATATTAGTATTTATGTGTACATGTGGCCCAGTGGTTAGCGCATTGGCCTCACATTTCTGTGCTCGATAGTTTCATCCCAGGTCAGTCCTCACTTTGTGGAGTTTGCTTATGTTGTTTTATTTACTCATAATTACTCATACTTTTAATTTGCTTGCGATAGCAATTATGCTAAATGTGAACCCTGGCTACAATTCCACCACAGGCGTATACAAGCAATATGATTGGAATGACAGTTGTTGTTTTGTTTACACTGAAGCGATTCATATGCTTTACTTTTCATGTCATCTTTTTGATGTGGAGCGGCTTCTGCAGCCTGTAGAGAATGGAAAATGGAACATTTTCCTTGCCACACGCCATTTCAATTTGCCTTTGGCCTTTGCCTCTCAATGTGGAGGGTGAACCATGAGAGGGCAGTGTCAAAGAAATGTTCAAATATTTCAAAAAAAATGAGCCAAAACATAAAAAAGATTGAAACAAGTTGTGGAAGACTTTGTGATATTGCCAAATATTGTATCATTGTGCAAAGAATTTTTGCTGTAACATCATCAACTTGGTGATTTCCATTCCTATTTATTACTATTTAACAACAAATGACAAATTAAAAGGACACTTTATTTATAATACATTTTCCACCATTGTTTTAATAAATGGCTTGAATCATATCCTGTGAACATTTTGTGTAATATAAATTAATTCCATAAAAATGCTTGCAATTCAGGAATCCACAGAAAATCAAACCTAAACAAGAGGACAATCTTCAGCAAATTTTGATACCGTGTAATAAGATGCTAGTTCATTAAACTGGAAAAGCATCTCTATGTGAACATGCATCAGTCAAAATGACTCATTGATTTGGTGTAAAATATAAATGTGATGAGAACACAAGTGTGAAGTGTCAGGTCCTTACAGCTTTGAGATAATGAGGAGAGGGTTCAGTGGGTAAAAACTTTATTTGCTAATTAGACAATGGAGTAGCACAAATCGGTTTGCAATTCCACAGACCACAGAGGCACGCACTGTAACAACTTGAAAGATCATGGTCTCATCTGTGCCATTGTATGTTCCACTAGGAGCTAATCAAAGACTAAAAGCAAAGAGAGCAGCACTTAGATAAGGATTTGGAAAAGAGGCTTCACTTCTGTAGGTAAGGTATGGTGACATACAACCATTGGCACTGATTTTCACACCACTCATCGGTGTTGTGAAAATGAGGGCCAATTGTTGTATGTCACCATACTTTATGTGCCCATTTATTGAATCCAAACCAATCGCCAACAGGCCGCAGACTGCAGTGGGTTCAGGATTTCATTCCGAGATGACACTTTTTTTAACTCATCTTTAGCATCACAAAGGTGTCAGTTGTTTGCAGTGAGGTGCATGTTTTAGCGGAAAAAAACTCTTTGGTTCAACTGCCTGTGCTGTATCTCATCTCATCTCATTTGCTGAACCGCTTTATCCTCATTAGGGTCGCAGGGGGTGCTGGAGCCTATCCCAGCCGACTCCGAGCCAGAGGCGGGGGACACCCTGAATTGGTGGCCATCCAATCGCAGGGCACAAGAAGACGGATAACCATGCACACTCACACCCATACCTAGGGGCAATTTAGAGTGTCCAATAAGCCTACCATGTGTCAGGAGCAGCCCGGCTCCTATCCCGACGCTCGTTTGTTCCTCCTGCCTTGCCGTTATGTTCGAGCAGCTGCGCGTAATTCATGATTACTTCCTGATGTGTGTATTTAAACACCAGTGAGTTGGTATTCATTGTCGGATCATCTGCATACATCCCGGCGAAGGTACCTGCGTAATTCCTGTGCAGATTCCATGGCCATGCAGCCACACTACCATTCTCCTCGATGTCACTTGTCTCCATGTTCCGGTTTGGTTTCGTTTTGGATTCACAAGTCCTTGTTGTTTTGTAAGGCCCTTCAGAGTTATTAAAAGTTGTTGTTATGAGCACAAATTGCCTCTTCCCCACCTGCTTCCCCGCGACTGGGTCCTAATCCCTCCGACGGCGCCACAACATCTCGGCGCGATCGTGACACCATGCATGTTTTTGGAATGTAGGGACAAACCGGAGTACCCGGAGGAAACCCACGCAGGCCCGGGGAGAACATGCAAACTCCACACAGGTGGACCGACCTCGATTTGAACCCAGGACCCTAGAACTGTGAGGACGACGCCCTAACGACTAGCTCCACCTTAGTGACTTAGTACCTGCGTGCTGCTTTCTATCAAACGAAGTTCTTCTTGGAGTCATGTGGTGTCTAAGGTGTCGACAAAATCTGTTTAGTAATGTGTCCATTTACATTCACACATACAATACAAAATAATATAACAATAGTTATCGCTGTAAAATATATAAATGTAACTTTTTTTAAGAGCGCATAAGGCAAGATGCTTTTTCAAACTGCAACATTTTGGAAAAGAGGTGCCCGTGGCCACTGCTTCTCATTTCCTAGAATCTTCAGCTGCTTCCTATAGTTTTCAGTTATCTTACCATTAACAGTCGCCCGAGGAAATACAACCCATAAGATTCACAAACAGGAGCGTAGATGTAGGGAGGCAAAATTGAATGAGAACCTCATAACAACAGACCGGAGGGATAAATATAGTGCAAACTCATGTAGAATCACGTGGTCGTGTTCCACAAAAACACACAAAGGTAATCCCATCCTCCCTAGCCGTTTGACATTTGGCCCTCTGAATAAAAAGACGTCACCTGAGATGACAAAAACTGATACCATGGCCTTGAATATTGTCTGGTGCAAAGTACTGCCTGATACCCTTCAACATCTTAAAAATCATCCTCATAGTTCTTCCTCACAAAATGTCACTGCTTGAAAAGTCTAATATATATATATATACCAGTGGCGGGCTGTCAGGGCCTTCAAGGCCTTCTCTGCTGGCCTAAGAAATATCTGAATCATATTATATTTTGTCCATCAATACTTATTATTCCAAATGGTCTGTTAGCTTCCTTTCATTGCTTTTCCCCCTGGTTGCACTGCTTCCAGATGTGTGTTTTCATATTGAAGCATTTAACCAATCACATTTCAGCCATTATTTGTTGCCAGATCAGATCTGCCTCAAAGCCTTCACAATCAGTTCTTGCGGGCTCTGCTGCATTAAACTAGACTGTTGCTTTTAACCAATCAGATTTCGAGTTGGCAACCCCACAATGATTTTTCATAGGCGTTAGCATTTTGCTGGCTGGCACATGTCATTGCTTTCACAAACTATGATTGGCTAGTAGGCGGACCAAAGCATTACCCGAGGCAGCCGAGATCGCAAACTCCACCCACAATGGCCGACAGAAGCAAAAACAAATGGATTCTGTTTGCTCACAAAGCTATTTTCCAGACGGACTTTTCCAGAAAAAAATGGACATCATCAAGAAAGGGCGGTCAACTCCGAAGCTAGCAAGCCTGTTACAGCCGGGAAAATGGTGTGTGCGGGACTTTCAGTGCACTAACTTAGCTGCACCACCAAATAGAATATTGTTGTGTTAATTTAAAGCCATTTTCAAAACGGACTATGCCGGAAATATGACAGGACAGGCTCGACTTTCATCATTAGCTTTGATGGTGATAAGAAAGAAGGAAGAAAGAAAGGAGGATGGATATTGTGTAAAAAGAATTTTTGGTGAGTAAAATATGGCTATATTCCTAAATAATATTTCAATTATGGGCCAAGTTCTGATTTCTGAAAAGCTCCAGTGTTTGTATTTAAGCTCCAGTGTTTGTATTTAATCACAAAATGCTGCTAGGAAGTGGATTTTACCCCAGTTTAATTTTTGGCTTTTCACCATTGACGTCCATCGCTGTCTTTTCCCGGGAAAAATCACCCCTCTGGCCTGGTTGTAATGTCTCAAAAGCTCCAGTATTTGTATTCAATCAATAAATGATGCTAGGAAGTGGATTTTACCTAATTTTAGTGCATTTTTTGTCATTTCACGTATGGACGTATCGACGTTCATCGCTGTCTTTTTACCGGGGAAATGATACTCCGGGCCCGGTTCTGATGTCTAAAAAGCTCCAGTATTTGTATTTAATCAATAAATGCTGTTTGCAGCTGGATTTTACCCCATTTTCGGGCAATGTTTGCCCGTACGCCATTGACGTTCATCGCTGTCTTTTCCCGGGAAAATCACCCCCCGGCCTGGTTTTAATGTCTGAAAAGCTCCAGTATTTGTATTTAATCATGAAATGCTGCTAGGAAGTGGATTTTACCCCATTTTTGTGCATTAATTTATTGATTATTTTTTTATGTGTCGCAACTGTAGCTGCAGTAGAGGTTTTATAGCCATAAAATAGTTTTTGAGGGTTGGATTGATACGTTGAAGGTTCTACCAGAAAATGCACCGCCCGCCACTGATATATACACACAAACACACATAAAGTACGTATATAATAAAATGAGTGTTAACTGCCAGCTATTGAGTACCCCCCTCCATGAGTTTGACTTCTACATTGTCTATGACGTGTTTTATCCTATTTAAAAATTCAGGATGAGTCGCTGATGTAGGAACAAAACAACTCTATTTCCCATTACTCATAAAGAAAGAAATTGTACAAATGAAGGTTGACCTTTAACGAGAATGTGTACCAGTGAGTCCATCATGTCAACGTGAACTAGAAAACATGAATAGATGGAATTGCTAGATGAATTGCAAAACAGGCTATCTTATCGAACACCAATTAATCCAACCCTGCATTAATTGCCCTCACCCCAAAACGCAACACCTTAAATCTTGTTAAATTGTACCGCTCTATAAGCAACAATACCTATTAATTTTGTAGACAACAAGTGTTAAAATCAGTTTGCTCACTCGGCCAGGGGGCCTGTATACATTATTCAACTAGAGTCGTACACAATTTAATTTACATATCTCATTTATCTCTCCCATACAGTCATAAATATTCCGCTATTGATAGTCCAAGCAAATACAGATTACTTGATCTTAATTAGTTCCATGGGATTTTGCTTCATAAATAACAAAGACAACAGCGAAGTAGACAAATTGCCATCCACTTCTAAAGGTTTCATCCAGTGCTCTAATTTCTCTATTTGTGGATAATGGCTCTCAGTGTTTTGTTGGAGTCCTTAAAGTTTAGACATGCGATCTCTTACCAGACTGATTAGATATTATTTAGTCTATTACTCAATTAATTATCTATGCTTTAATTGGCCTTGATTGCAGTATATTGTTACATCTTTTTGAGATCCTTTGGTGAACTTTATTTTATCAGAGAGTTTCAATTTTAGCTATTTCTGAATTGAACACTCTGGGAGATAAAGCTTGGGTTTAAATTGCTCTTCACAATGGAGATTGACCCAGTGTACTGCCGAACTGGTTTTAAAGGGTATACCAATGTTTAAGAGTGGCCATCAAAAGATCTGATATCAATGGTGTGAATGAATGGGCTGATTTGAAAAGGATTGTGCAATCTAGAATGTATACAAATTTAGGTCAGTTAGACCATGTCTGTTTCATGGAATAGGAAGGAATGTTATAATACTTTTTTTGCATCCGATACTGATGCTGATACTTTACCACTACCATGCTGTTTGAACAAAAAATAGTCCACAAAATTGTAATGTTTATTCAGTGAATTACATTGGAAATTATACGAAACTGGCACCAAGTTTTGGCAGTCAACTCCACATGCAAGCATACTGTAAGACTTCTGCTGCAGCTCCTCCTTCTCCAGTTTTAAGGCAGTTTGAAATGAAATCTTGTTGAAATCTTGAGTATAAATGGGATTTATGTTGAGTTCTTTGTTAGTATCACAATACTGATCCCAGCATTTTAGTGCCATAACAAGGCACCTTATAATATTACCGATATTGGTACAGTGCTGCCCTCAAGTAAAGAAATTAATTAGAAATTGCTCAAAATCCTTCTATTTATTATCTTGCTTTTCATCACCCTCTAAAATATGGAAAAAAAGTTTTTCTCAGAGCGAGAACACCCATGGATTTATTAGTGAATTGGACCCAGTGGGTTCGATACTTTACTTAGTAAAGTTTTGATACTGCCTGGTTAATAACTTTGCTCAGTGGCCGAAAAGATAGCTTACCTCCGTAAAGTAAAGGTGACACAAACTTCTTATGTTAAAACAGACATTTGGCCAAAATAAAAAATAAATCTATTTATTCATTCATTTTCTGAACCGCTTCTCCTCACAAGGGTTGCAGGGGGTGCTGGAGCCTATCCCAGCTGACTTCAGGCACGAGATGGGGGACATCTTGAATTGGTGGCCAGCCCATCACAGAGCACGGGGAGACGGACAACCATCCACTCTCACACTCATACCTACGGCCAATTTAGAGCGTTCAACTAGCCTACCATGCATGTTTTTGGAATGTGGGAGCAAACCGGAGTACCCGGAGAAAACTCACGCAGGCCAGGGGAGAACATGCAAACTCCACAGAGATGGACCGATCTGGATTTGAACCCAGGAATCCAGAACTGTGAGGCCGACACACTAACCACACATCCCCCGGGCCGTCATAAGAAATCTATTCAGCTAGAAAAATGACGTAGAAATGTTTGACTTGCTGTATTCTTTTCAGTCACAAATAATTAGGAGGTGGACTGGAACTGGAGTTTGACACTTCTTTCCTACTCATACTATTAATCACTGATTTTATAATTAACCTTGGCGTATGGAGAGTTGTGCCCTCTCAGTGCTCTTGTTCTACAATTTTTTTAAAATACATTTCCTATTTAAAGTGTCTTTGTAATTTATCTCCCTCTGTGATTGGTGCCAAGGATGTTAGCACGTATAAGATGTGTCAAGATTGTCAGGAGAGAGCCGCACTAATTTACATGTTATCCGTGGTAAACTGGGGCATTCACGTACGCAAATCTCAATATGTAAATAAGTTTTACAGCCGGTAATTCATCCACTGCGACATCATTGCCCCGGTCTTTGACAAGCAAATCCCAGCCAAGCGTGTAATTATGAACAGGAGTGGCTACTTTGGTAGTTGAGGCAGCGGCACGTCCCGGCAGAGTGGTTACAAATCTCCTGTCATCGATGTCAGTGGTGGGGCATGGTCACTAATGCTTTCTAATGCTTCCACCGTGTAGTGTTGATACATTATTTATTGATTTATTGAATTCTTCAAATGTTCATAATGAAAATCGAATATACATGTTTCTTCCCACTGCAAACCATGAACAAATGTGAGGCCAAAGGTTGTGCTCGTCAATATTTTGTTCATAGGTGAAGTACCATTTTTGGTCACTAATCTGACACAGGGCTCCTTTAAGACATCCGTTTGTGGACACTTGGTTTATAAAAGTGTATATAAATAAAAAAAATCTTATTTAATTGCTTGTTGGGTCTCTGGAGTACCTGCCTGCCAATCAAGTGAAAATTAAACAAACAAAAGTACAGCATTTTTCAGAGCCCTGCAGCGACTAGTGAAAATCCCCCCTGACAACGGTTATAATCACCCATATATATGTCATGAGGTGGTGGTGGCACTACATTAGGCTTCTCAACTCGCTTCAACTAAGGTACTAAGCACCAGGACGCCACATGAATGTGCTAAGGCAACATACACACAATATATATATATATTTATTTATTTTTTAGAAAACTAAAAAACGCATTTCAACAAAAATCTGCGAAAGCCGCATGAGTTACGAATGAATGGTGAATGTTGCCGACCTATTTCACCAGTGTTTAAGAATGAGGATCATTTATATAATGCATGTAAGTTTGTAGTGCTACCTCCACAAGTTAACATTTTTTTTAAATATTCATACAAGCATTTGGCCGTTTTTTTTCATTTATGTTGAAAACAGCATAAGCAGAAGATTTGGCATCGTTTATAGGGATGATCATGGACAAGTATTAGATGCTTTAAAGTGGCTTTAACTGTGTGTCAAAGTCCTTTATGGCAATCACCCGAATGCATGAACCGAACTTTTTGAATCAGATTTTTTTGACACCTTTGGCAGCCCCGGGCAATTGCCTATGTTTGATTAATAGTAAGTCTGCCCCAAAAATTTAAATATAATTTTTATTTGAACTTCCTGTTTTATGATTGCACAAAAAATCAAAATGGAACCACTTTGTTTTACTACGGAATATTTTCATTATGTTATTTGAAGGAGTGTGGCACATTTATCTAAATTTCCCTAACATTCCTGGGATCTAATAGAATAATATTCCTTGAAGCAAGGAGCAGAAGACACAACAACATGGACTGAAAAATGCTCTTTTTCCACATTATTTCTTTGTTTAGCTGACTCAGGTCATTCCTTCTCTATATTTTCCAGGTCAGCTCCAAGTCTACTGTATTTTAAATGACCTCCTGTCAATACTTGAAGAGAATCTGATTTGTATTCGTGTGGTAAAAGTCCACGGAGATTGCTATTCCACAGCATGGGCCCATTTTCTCTCTGAACAGAATTTCATAATTCCTCCGCAGGCTGCAGGTTACTTCCATAGTGAGTACAGCCTTGTCTTGATTTGACATTCATTTGAAAGATGAATGCTACTGCATTACTCCCCAGTGAGAACTATTTCAATATGGGTACACTTGAGGCTATTACTTTCCACACAGTTCTCCAAAAAGGTTTTGGCCAGTAATTATTTTGATATTGTAATAATATTTCTTGATTTGAGAGGAATGCAATGCCTATCACTGCACAGGTATTAAATAAAAATCTGGTCTGAATTTTTAAAATTCAGCACATTACATATAAAACTTTCAACAATTTTGTGATGACTGTTTTAATGTGTGTATGTTATACAGTATTTCATAAAAGTTATGGAATCATAGAAGTGATTTTGCAGCATATTTCTTGCCATGCCAAAATTGTGGTTTTAGGGTTGTATGTTTTACTAGCGGCAGCATGGCCCATAATGTGTATAATTACATGAAAACAAGAAAAAGAAACATGTCAATGTCACCAAAAAATCAATTAGTAAAAATGTTTGGTATTTAGTATTTTAGAAGAAAATGCGTTGGTGTGCAAATCTACCACTGGATAATTTCAAATAGGTGTTAGTTTTAATGTGACCCTTGTGAGGATAAGCGGTACGGAAAATGAATGAATAAATGAATTTCAAAGTTGCTTTCACAAACAAGTAAGTAGCATTTTGCATTAATTGTTACCCAAGTAACAAGTACAGCTGCTAACACCATTGCACCCACATACCACTGCAAGGTTTCTTGGTCTGTTTCAGTAGATTGTGCCTTCTTGGTTCTTTGCAGACATTTTATTTCTCTTTTAGAGTCCCACAGAAAAAGATTGAGCGTGCCTGCTGCCTAATGACTACTAATCCTTTCATGACAGAAAGCCATAGTTGCTCAGGTTACGCTTCCAGAAGGATTAGTTTACGTTATTTATCCATCCTGAGAGGTTAATTATGGCTGCCGGCTCCTGCCTCCTTGGACCCATTCGCAGGAATAATGCTCTATTTGAGGGCTCTCTTGCTCAAACACTTGGCCACTATCTAGTAGTATATCTACTATCTCAACCATGAAACATGAATCCTGTTCCAGAGTAAATCTGTTACCAACGTTCAATCTTACTCTGTCTCCTTAGCATTTTTGACTCTTTATAGGACACTGATGGAAATACTGACTTTTGTGCTCAGGGGTCACCATTGCGAAATCTAGAAACCTAGAATCGCTATTAAAGGGGAACAGTCTTTCACATTACGCATGCATACAAATAGAATGTACTAACGAATAGCATAACATATAATAGTTATGAACAAGCTTTTTCCCTACGCCGCCAACATAACCTGATATTTTGCATTAGTGGGATTTCACTGTTAAAATTGACATGTCAAAATACTTGGTATAAAAACTAAAATATTGTAAAGAAGGGTTGCAGGGGGTGCTGGAGCCTATTCCAGCTGACTTTGGGCTAGAGGCGCGGGACACCCTGAATCAGTGGCCAGCCAATCGCAGGGCACGAGAAGACGGAACATTCACGCTCATACCTAGGGTCAATTTAGAGTGTCCAATCAGCCTACCATGCATGTTTTTTTTAGAATGTGCGAGGTACCGGAGTACCTGGAGAAAACCCACACAGGCCCGAGAAGAACATGGAAACTCTACAGAGGTGGACCGATCTGGATTTGAACCCAGGACCTCAGAGTTGTGAGGTCGATGCTCTAACGGTCTAACCACTCAAGCCGCCGGGCCGCCGAGAACTACTCTTTAAAAAAAAGATCTTCTGGAGCAACGAGACCTAATGAATCCCCTTATGTAGTGATTCATTTTAAAGGAAGTTGGGACATGGCTGAGAGAGAATTGAGAGTTAGGATGCAAACTGAAGCATCTAACATCATGCATGACCAATCAGACGCCAGCCTCGTCATATTGAAAAGTGGTCAAAGGTGATAATGTATGTAATTGGACCGAGTTGGTGTGAAGCCTTGAGAGTTCTAATACCCACACATCCTGGAGAAAATGCTTTGTCTTAGCTGGTTTACCACGGTGGTACTCTATTTATATTTCTAATTGCTATGGCAGGCGGCCCGGTGGCGCGAGTGGTTAGCACGCCAGCCTCACAGCTTTCGGGTCCTGGGTTCAAATCCAGATCATATGCATGGTAGTCTGATTGGACACTCTAAATTGCCCCTAGGTATGGGTGTGAGTGTGCAAGGTTGTCCCTCTCCTTGTGCCCTCCGATCGGGTGGTCACCGATTCAGGGTGTCCCCCGCCTCTGGCCCGAAGTCAGCTGGGATAGGCTCCAGTACCCTAGTGAGGATAAAGCGTTTCAGGAAATGAACTGAGATAATTGCTATGGCTGCTCATGAGACCGCCCCCAAGGCCATTTTCGAGTCATGAGTCACTGCTTGCTTTTGCCAATGCTTATAAAGTATGAGGGGAGTCGAGAAAAAAGGTGAAGAAACATGTTTTCACGCCTCTACTGGGCTCAACAATGGTAGAATTAAAAGGTAGAAAATGTAGCTGGGGTTCTTAATGTGAGTTGACAAAGTTTAAAAAGTAGCAGGTCTTACTCTTACCAATGAAGAGATGGCAAGGGGGCATTATGGAAGTTTTCCATACTACAGGGACAATGACAATATCAGATGTAATAACATGGTTGACTACCCTGCAGCTTGTTAAACTCAGGCTACATCCACCCAATGGTGTCACTATTCTACATGATGTCCAATTTGTTTATTAAGGCACTTTATTCCTCTTCGCATTTAAGTGACAAATAACTATTTGAAGCATCATTGTTGCCACTGCAATTGTGAAAAGTAAATACATAACAGTACTCAATGAAGGGCAGACAACCAAGGCTTGATTTTTAACAGAAAAGTGAAATGAGTGTTTGTGTTTTCATGTTAGCTTGAGCTATTACCCAATTTCATGGAAGATGTAAAAAGATGATACATGTATTTAAAAAAAAAAACCAAACATATTTTTCACATTTATGGTGCAGGGACTAAATCGTTAAATGAAGAAAACATGTACCGTCAATTGTTTCATCTATCCTTCCCACCTTTTTTGCACTCCATTACAGACTGCTTGGCAGGGTTAGGGTTAATTGCATGGCAGGTAATGAAAAACAACTATTGACAGTCATGTTCAATCGATTTAGAGTCAGGGATATTTTTTAGAATATCGGAGAATGCGGGCATGGGCATTTTGCATTGTTGTATTTGTTAGTTTGTTTATTGGTTATAAAGCAGAAAGGTTTTAATTCATGGAGAGTGACAAAAATACAGGAAATACAAAATGTACAGTGTTGTTCAAAATAGGATATCCTCATGTTGCCACAAGCGAGCACAAGCCATTGTCTTTTTTCCCCATGTGGCAGAAATCCGACATAAAACTTATGCCTAATCAAACATGCAATTCAAATGTATGGAACTATAGTTTTGTCATTATGAAATATGGTATTTCATGACATGTATTTGAGGTTGTTAGACAGTGTTAAGGTGTGCTTTAAGTGTTATAGAGGAGTTCAAGGTAGAGGTGAGACTACATCAGGGATCCGCTCTGAGCCCCTCTTTGTTCGCTATAGTGATGAACTGGCTGACAGGAAGCCAGGAATGTTCATGGACTATCGTGTTTGCAGATGTCATTGTGAACTGTTGTGAGAAAGGTGTCAGGTGTGATTAAAGAGTTTCTGCTCAAATGAAAGGAAAACTATGGTGAAACCAGCAATGTTGTTTGGTCTAGAGAGAGTGTCACTGAGGAAAGGGCAGAAGGAAGAGGTGGAGGTAGCAGAGATGGAGTTGCTGAGGTTCTCTTTGGATCAGGAATGAGTCCTTTATACGGACAGCACATATCCTAGGATTTGGAGATCAAATCAGAGTGGCCAGAATAAGATGGTTCAGACATCCAGATGAGAGGAAGTGACTATATTGGAGAAGAAGCATAAGCCTTCAACTGCCATACAGAACGCCTAAAGGAAGACAGGGGAGGAACTTTATAAATCTGTTGAGGGAGCAGATCAGGGTAGTTGGTTTGAGAAAAAAAGGATTCAAAAGGTGGGATTAGATGGATCCAACTGCTTCACTGTGGTGACCCCTGAAGGGGAAAGCTGAAAGAAAAATAAGTTTAAGTTGTGTTATCAACCTCTAAAACTCTATCTTCACTTCATTTTTTTACACCGAGAACGGTAGATATTAAAGCCGCGCGTAATTCTACAAAGTACTTAAATCCATAACGTAAAAAGATTTCAAATGAGAAACCTATATGGTTAAAAACTGAATGTCACAGGGTAGCTAAAGTGTGATGGAGCCATTTCCCTTTAGGAGGCTTGCTATCTTGACCCCCATTATTTTTCGCTAGTCACGGATCTCCTTCAACTGACTCTCATTTTATGCAAGTCCATATCTAGGAGCCTGCTGTAGCAAAGCCTTCAATCTTTCTTTGTGTTTCCACTCAAAACATCCTCAAGCCGACACAGGAGGCGTGAATTCCCACGCCTATCATGAATTTAGAGCTAACGCAGTGGGATTTACGCTATTTCAGAGAAGATTTAATTCCGGAATTTCCCTTATTGGCATGAGTACTATAGATGCTTTATTTGTTATTCACTTAAGAAACAGCTATTATTATCTAGAACTTAGTTCCCAAAAGCAACTCACGTGGATCCTTTGGCTTGGAGAGCTGCAAGTCTTCAAGGCTGTTTGATAAAACGATTCAGTCGTGACTGCCTCATGATATACAAGCCAACTCAAAATCAAGCAGGATAAACGGGACCATAGAGAGCAACATCATGTCTCTTTGAGAAGAACTCACTGACTGTGCAACAAACAAGTTGTAAACAAACCAATGGTATTTGGGCAATGCTTTTAAAAAAACATGCTCACTTACATAAAAGCCAACTGCCATACTAACTCACTTACTTAAACGTAGTCCAACAAACCTGTTATAGCACTTTCAAGACACCAATGCATGCATTACCAAAAGAACAGTTAACAAGTTAAGAGACCACTCAAATCTAAACACTTAAAGAAAAATAAGAGGTCTTCAAAATCAACAACACTTTAGTTGGTTTGCCTATCAATCAAGATTTGGTATTTGTTGATCATTTTTGTAACTACTTGTAAGGGTATTATAGTCAAGTTAGTAGTAGAGACAAACAAGCAGAACCAAAAAGAGACATCAGCCCTATCATTCATGCAAGTTAACGTGAGATGGAGTGCAGTTGTATAATTTACTGTCGGTGTTTAGACAAAAAGGGAATAAAATTTGGTTTTACATTGACAGGGGCGATCTTTGCTTGATGTGACACAATCATCTTAAAAGAAGCTGACTTTTAACAATATGTAGTATATTCACATTTGTAAATTGGACCTGAAGATTAAAATGTGGCCTTTAATTCCTTTTTCGTGCACCTTGTCTGACTTTGAAATTTTAACAATATGTAGTATTCACATTTGTGAATTGGACCTGAAGATCCAAATGTAGCCTTTAATTCCTTTTTCGTGCACCTTGTCTGACTTTGAAATTTTAATAATACCACCTGCTACCTACTAGAAAGTCTTGACACTCACAGCTCATAGTTGATGTGTTCACCCATGCACTCGTCAGCACTTGAGCTGCTCCATTGCCTGTCAACGGTGATCCAGCTGCTGTCAGGCTACTGATTGCCTGAAAGGTTATTGTTGTACATGGTTTCACTAACGACATTATTATGTGATAAGATTTGATTCCGGATGGATAATATGCACTCTAAAATTCACAGTACAGATTTGGCGTTTCAATTATGTAACTCAACATATCGCAAAAGTAACATTTTCCGTTGAGGCCTTTCTTTTGGGACATCCATCACTCAAATCATGTGGCCAGTTTGAGAGTTAATAAATCTTTCTGTGCTTTTGTTCTCGTTTTTCAAATGCTTGGCAAGGTTCTTGAAGTTTGACCCTACCTCTCCATGAAGCAATATATCTCAGCACTACTAAATTTCCTTCAACTATCCTCAGTAATATACTGGTCACACTGCACTTTCTAGCTCTGCCCAAATCATTTAGTGCTGCAATAGAGCATTGTGCAAAAGTCATATGGTAATTACTAAACTGAATCAGTTCCATTACTTGGAAAGAGTAACAAAGATGTCAAATTTGGGTCCTTGATATTTGATTGTCTGAGTGCTTTGTTCAGAAAGCTGTCATTATTCTATAATGAACAAGTCTGTGAACGGATACTTCAATTGCATATGATGAATGCTTCATCAGTGTGAAAATAATATATTAATTTATCTGCCGGAACAGAAAGGAAGACATTTTTTGGCCATGTGTTGAGAAATTGCGGTTAAAAAAAGAAAAGGTTTCTCCACTTTTACTTCTAAAGCTGGCACAGTTTATTTAGATGTTGCAGAAATCTTCCTATCTCCTGCTTCATTCCCCACACAGTTGCGAACAACAGCACAAGATAATGGATGCTTAATTTAGGGCAAATATCTCATCCAGAAGAATGGCCTTTTTTATTGTGAATTATCATGGCTTCTGATTTAGCTGTGCTGATTCTCATCCTAAACATAACTGGCTGTGAACTGCTCCATTGGAGTTGTAGCTCACGTCTTGATGAAGCCAAATGAAGCATATCATCTGTAAAAAACTGAAATGAAATACTGTGGTGAACAAACTAGATCAGGCCATGAGTGCACCAACATTTGTTTTATTCAAATTATGTGAACACTTTTTTTGTGAAGCCCATGTACTGTTCCTGTAAATACTCATCCAGTCATTTATTTTCTGAACCACTTTATCCTCACTATGGTCACGGGGGTGCTGGAGCCTATCCCAGCTGACTTCGGGCCAGAGGCGGGGGACACCCTGAATTCGTAGCCAGCCGATTGCAGGGTACGAGGAGACTGACAACCGTTCATGCTCACACTCATACCTAGGAGCAATTTAGAGTGTCCAATTAGCCCATCATGCATGTTTTTGTAATGTGGGAGGAAACCGGAGTAACTGGAGAAGACCCATGCAGGGCCAGGGAGAACATGCAAACTCCACACAGTTGGACTGACCTGGATTTGAAACCAGGACCCCAGAGCTATGAGGCTGACGTGCTAACCACTCGCTCCACTGGGCCGCCCCCTGTAAATACTGTATATATTGTTTATGTTCTCCTCATTATAAATAACAACTGTGTTTATTTCGTTTTTCCCAAGATGATTTCCCAATTCTTTCTTTTGATCTTAGTTGTATTCATTTATTATAAATGAATAAAAATTGGGATATAATGGTAAGGATAATTTACCGTATGTTCTCGCATATCAGCCGCCTCCGCGTATAAGCCATACCTTTAAAATTGCCTTAAATGTGTTGAATTTTAGAATTCTTAAAATCAATTCCTACAAATAAATAAAACATAATTAATATAGCACCACGCCTGACTGGCGACCTGTATAGGGTATAGTCTGCTTTTTGCCTAAAGTCAAGTGGGATAGGCTCCAGCGGCACCAACAACCCTTACGAGGATGCGCAGTATGGAAGATGAATGAATGAATAATTATTATAGTCAAGATTTAATAAATTTAAATAATTCCTTAATTTTTTTTCCCAACATTGTCTTTCATCAGCCTAAATTAACTAGCAAGCAAACAATTGAAATTAATACAACTGGTGTCACGTTTACAGAATAGCTGCTACTTTCCCTCATCAAACACACCATCTGGATCACCTTGTTGAATGCTCAACAATCCCGCATTCCTTAAACAACTAGTCCGACGTTTTCTAAGCATTCAATTTGTATTTATTTAGTCATAGCTTCTGCAGTGGGAGTCGATGGCCACGTGCAACTCAGGAAGTGATGCTAATCTAGGTGGAGGGAAGAGAGGCAAAGGGAAAACAGAGTTGGTTGGGGGGAATCACCCCTCCTATCCTCTCGCTCTCTCCCTTTCTCTCTTGAAGATGATTGTGCTGCAATATGTCGCATGACCGCCGCCACGACTGCAGACGAGGCTCATAGTTAATCATTATAATAAGGCAAACCAAACCAAGTCAGATTGGAATTTTTTAAAGTAAAAATAGTCACCATAAAAAGGCTCCTTTGATTACCTTCTAGCCAGGTTTTATTCAACGTCAAACCTTGAAACATCTCTCAGGTTGCGTTGGGCCATTCAAACACCTGCTTTAACATTTATGAGGGGGGCTCCACCATACCCGTACCCACACGATTGATTATCATACTGCTCAAACTTATACAGGTTTGCTGCATTCTTATTAGCTCTTTTCCTCTATCCAACACTGCATGCTCAGGCTCAATAGTCTAGTCTGACCTGCCAGCCCCCAAACCCCACCCAAGCCCCTTTTACACCGCAGCATCACGCTACCATAGAAACCAAAAGGAGCATCTCGGGTGGTGCATGCAAGGCGCTCACTATGTGCGGTCAGGAGAGGGAGAGCAACAGCAAAAGATAGAGCTACCAGAGAGGTGGCGTTATTGGTTGGGGGGAAGTGAGAAGAAGCAGAGGGAGGGAGAAGTGAGCGGCTTCGGCTAACCGTAGAGGAAAAGTGACTTTCACGGGTGAGTACGGCATGGACTGTAGTGGATTGTCTTTCTTTTGTCTTTCTTGTGGGGGTTGCTGCTGGGATACTCTGAAGAAATGGATAGCAGGAGTTATGTTGTGGTGGCTTTTTAGTTTTCTCAGCATTTTACTTTGACGTCTTTTGCAGGGTCACAAATTCAAAGCTGAAGCGCCTTGTTAATATTTGGAGAGGCTTTTCATTGCACTTGCCTCTTCTCTGTCTGATCATTTCTTTGGGGTTCCACAGGTTTTTTTTCAATTATGGAACTCATGTAAAGCCTGAGGTGAGGACACCTACTCTGCTGCATAGCGCAAAAAACGGTCAAGTCAGGCTTTCGAATTCAGTGTGTGAGCATCCTTTTTGTCACTTTCCAGCTCTCCTCGTTCTCTCGCGTTTCTTCAGCGCTCATTGTCCTGACACTTTGATGGAGGGCTAGAGCCGTGGGGCTAATAGGGAGGAGATCAGCCTTAGCTAGAGGGAAAAGTGTAATTGTGACAGCAGTTGACACCTTTGAGATGCTTGTTGTTCGATAACGAGCCAAGCTGTGAAGACAGAATGCAAAAAATGAAAAGAAAAGATTGCAACTTGTTAATGTCCCTGGTAATTATTGACACTCTTTGTATTTCACTGTATCCCCTAGAAGCAACACCAGACACTAAGATGTGGAGTTTAATTTGTTTTGGTTAGATAAAGTATTTTTGGCATTTCGTTGAAAACACAGACATATAAGAGGCGGCACGGTAACAAAGCTGTTGCACGTCTGCCTCAGACTTCTCAGTTCTGACCTTCCTGTGTAGAATTTGCATGCTCTCCCATGGCCCGTGTGGGTTTTCATCCCAAAATCATGCATGATTGGCCAGCTGAAAACTGTAAAATGCCCATAGGTATTATTATGGGAGACGTAATACCCGTTTGTCCGTGTGGGAGGAAACCGGAGAACCTGGAGGAAACCTACGCAGGCCGCGGAGAAGATGCAAACTCCACACAGGTGGACGAGACTTGGATTTGAACCCAGGACCCCAGAGCTGTGAGGCTGACGCGCTAACCACTCAGACCACCGGGCTGCCCTCCATTTCGACATATTCCTCAAAATCAGTGGTGCTCAAACTTTTTTGCTCAAATATCTACTTTGAGCCAACTTTACGCGATCGACCCTTTTTTTCCGGGCCAATGACAAAGCTCAGCAGTTACTATGTCTGCTGATGCCAGTAAAAACCCAAAGTAGTGTAGGCGATAGCGGTGTTTCCCAGCTGTAGTCCCATATCAAATTTGATTTATTTTGACGCTTTGGCTTGATTGAATTGAACTGCTGAATTGCTTCTCATATCATATCTGTACATTTTGCTTGATTGATTTGAAGTGCTGAACTTCTTATATATATTAGGTGGTTAGCGCGTCGGCCTCACAGCTCTGGGGTCCTGGGTTCAAATCGAGGTCGGTCCACCTGTGTGGAGTTTGCATGTTCTCCCCGGGCCTGCGTGGGTTTCCTCCGGGTACTCCGGTTTGTTCCTACGTTCCAAAAAGATGCATGGTAGGCTGAATGGGCACTCTAACTTGCCCCTAGGTATGGGTGTGAGTGTGCATGGTTATCCGTCTCCTTGTGCCCTGCAATTGGCTGGCCAATCAGGGTGTCCCCCACCTCTGGCCCGGAGTCAGCTGGGATAGGCTCCAGCACACACCCCGCGACCCTAATGAGGATAAAGTGGTTCAGAAAATGAGATGATATATATATATAGTTTACAGAGAAAAAGTTAGATTTGGATACAGCTCCTTAATACATAATAAGATGTGTTTGCATCCCTATAAAAAACTGTAAAAATAACTGGTAGTTTACCATTGTTATGTTATTATTAAGAGAGTTGTCTTATTTAAGAAAATGTGTATTTTGTTGTATTTTAGTGCTGTATTTAGCTTTATAGTTT
Organism: Stigmatopora argus; assembly: GCF_051989625.1. Taxonomy (NCBI): domain Eukaryota; kingdom Metazoa; phylum Chordata; class Actinopteri; order Syngnathiformes; family Syngnathidae; genus Stigmatopora; species Stigmatopora argus. The sequence goes on along the minus strand of NC_135387.1, from coordinate 8,022,537 downwards.
ACTCCAGCTGGAATGTAATGAACCGCTACAAAACAATCAAGATTTTATTCTTTTTGAGGGACCGTTCAAAGTCTGCCAGTGTTCAATTGGCATCTGCATATCCATATGGTCAATTAGATATGACACAGCTGATCTCCAAGATCTAAAAGCTTTATCCCTATTTGCACTCAATTTAAAGTTACCAATTCTAATGGTAACAATAACAATATATTAGAAAATTGTTGCATCTAAAAAGTTCGAGCTCTTCCATTTTGAGCATCGTTCATCTACCTCCGCGAAGGTCTACCTTTCATTATAATCATTTATTTTATAAGTACTTTCCTTTCACCTTTGCCTTCTTGCTTTGCATTCCATTGTGACCCACAAATGACAATTTCCTGTCAATGGAGTATTGTGTTCCATTTTTTCTGTTCTCAGTATGTTAGGATGGCTACTATTTAGTTGTAATTCAGCGTATCACAACACTGAGGGTCAAGTGGCTTAGTGAAAATGACTTGAAAGAAATCCATCCTTTCATAAGTATTTAGTTTCAGGTTTGATAAGTGCATGTGACTGTGCACGTGTGCTTCAGTGTTCACAGGGTAGCGTGTGAGGAGGACGGCTACGGGGGCCGCCGGATTACTTTGTGTGCGGTTTCAGGGATTTTTTGCATCTCTCATGTGACACCTTTTATGACGTATTGTTTAAATGTCACTCACTGAGGCTGGACTGTAAAATGCGCCTGCACACATGGGACTATTGTGAATACCTCTGTAATAAATAGGGGAAAATGGGGGCCTGCAGGATTGGTGAGATAATACTCAACCCTTGCCTCCTGAGTTCCTCCAGGCGCAGCGTGTTTCAGTGGGATACAAAATTGGAGTGAATTCTGAGAGCCCTTTGGCCCCGATCAATACAGTGTTAGAGGAAACAATATTGGCCTTGTAAATGAGGGGAGGCACTTTACTGACGATGATCTCACTTGTTACAGGAAGCTCGTGTTCAATGGATCAAATAAAACCTGGGTTCATCTGTGACTAAAACACAACAACATATTACAAATTGTTGCATAAAATTCATTAATCTGACACATCGAAGCCGTTCGATGAAGGCTCAGGCGCTGCTTCTGACTACAACCTCCAGATTTCATCTATAAAGAGATCAAAACAGCCAAAGGCTACTCTGCCTCAGTGTTTTTCCAGGATGAACAGAAAACTATGATAAAACATACAAACCATTAGGTTGATATCTTTCTACAATAGACAGGAAACTCATTAGGAAAGGTTGCGCCAGTACTCCAGTCAAATCATAAAGGGAATGACCAGTAATTTCTGCCTTTAAATCATACAAATATGATTAATTCATCTGTTTCTGAGTCAAGCTGTTGTGGCTTTTATGAACTAGACAGGTGATGTTTTCATTGGTGAAATATGGTCAGGTGAGACAAGAACAGTAACAATAGAAATTCGCGCGATGTACTGTATTACCAATACGAGATATGGTCACTTGTGCTGGTGGAGGAATTCAAGATCGAAAATTGAAATTTTTTACACCGATCTCGGTGTTCATATTTAAGCAAACATAACTTGTTCCTGTTGGAAACTGACTAGTTTGGCAGATTTTGAACAGTTCCTCCAAAAGAGTCCAATGTTTATGTTCTTTTAACAGTTTAACAAATGAGTTAAATTGCTATTTTAAAGTACAGGTAACAAAGAAAATTACACATTTTGTGTACTCAAATACTAAACACATTTTTCGAGCAATGCGCTACCTCAATAGTAATATAAGATGGTAGGCAGCATTGTATAAAAACTAGCAGTGAAAAGAAAACTACATTAAAAAATATGAATAGAATGCGCCTGGAAAGAAAAACCTTGTGATCTTGTTTTGGGCTAGATCGGCAACACGTTAACTGTCAAAATCCTAATTGACAGTGAGAGATTTTAAATAAATTTGACCTTCTACGTCTGTTAATGCAAATTGACAGCGAGAAATGTCATATGCATTTGAGCTAAAACAACTAATATTGAATAATCACCTTTCAGTGCTCTCCATTCAAAAGGGTCTACCACTGTCAATGCCAGTCTATGAGGTGAAAGCAATTATTATTAGTAATAGGAAGGTTCTAAATCTGTTTCTTTAGTTTCAGTGTAAAGTGATAATAATATGCCAACATGCTCAATAATAATCATTTCATTTTTAGAGCAGATACAGTGGTATCTCTACTTATGAAAATAATTGGTTCCATAACTTTTTTCGTAATTGGGATTTATATTATTCTATTTGTAAATTCTCAAATTAATTCATTCCATGGTCATCACAAAAAAAACCCAAAAAACAATGTTTCAATTTTGTATGGAAAATCTGAGAAACACACAAAATAATAATTAAAAAAAAATTCAATGATAAGAACATGATATAATTAATGTATTAAAATGAATTACAAGCTGTTTTCTATTTGTGCCAGTACATAAATAAGTGTAAGGGGGAAGCTAACATTAGCACACGAACACATGCACATAAACTCACATCTTAACAACTTCAAATTATGAATTGTAAACAACTTAGCATTAAATAGAACTTGCAATATCAATCATGGATGGATAAAATGGCCCGCTTTTTCGTTTCATTTGCACCATTCATTTTAAATTTTAAAGTTGAGTTGTTGTTGCGATACAGCCAATGGTAGACAGCCAATGGGAGTCCAGCGGAGTGTAGGGAGATTGTCAAGCGGGACACCGCAAATATTTAAAAATAAAATAATGGCTACACAAAATGTATTGATGTATTCGGGGATATATTGAAACATAAATGTGCATATTAAAGGGTTTCGTAACCTGAACATTTCGGTTGTAGAAGCATTTGAAAGAAAATTTACCAATGTATAGTTTTTCTAACCTTGTCAATGGCAGGCAATGTGTTAATGTCTGGCTCATAATTTTCTCTTTAAAACTAGTGGCTTACCATCCATGAATTTTATTGCATGTCATTGGTTTTATGTAAAAATTATAACATGCTTAACTCTGATAAAAATGTAAAAGCATTATTATTTTACTCCGGGTAATGTATGACACTTGTACTTTATCTTGTTGAGCGGCTGGTGGCACTAATGTGCGTGATAAACAATTCGTTTTCTTTCCTCATTAGGATCTTGTGTTAGCTGAAGCCAACACTTGACTTTGGCAAGTAACACTGCCAGACCTCCCAGTAATATTGAAGTCAATATCAGCCAATGAGCTTTGGAATTGATGGTTATGTATTATCTCTAAACGAGCAAGGTATATGATTAGGTTCGGCAAGTGGCCAGTAAATATGTCCCAGCTATAATCGTCGACTATGACGGTCGTCTTTCTTCTACAGCTCTATGTCGGGGCTCTGAGCGTGTGAGCACACACGGCCCAAATGCCAGCCCACGCGTGATCCAATAGGGTTACAATGATGGATGCATCATTTCTTCATGCTGACTTGTTGTTTCCTGCCACCGTTCTGAGCCTGGGGGGCCGAAGGTCGGGTCAAAGCGTGTGAGAAATACGATGCAGTAGATTGTTTTCCTCAGTTCAAAGTGAGATTTTGATATGTTTTTCAAGTGGAATTGATTAATAAGGCAAACATCTTGAAGTCATTGCTCTTTTTACCCTTTTGGAATGATTGCTTCTTAGCTATACTAGTAGTGTGAATAGGTCGATGATAACCGTTAATGTAATGGTCAGTAGAATGATGTCTGTGGTAATTTAAAAATGAAAATGAGGAAAGTAAAACAAATTAAGTACTAGCTTTTCCGTGAAATTGGGTTTCCTAGCAAAGCCAAGACATTAAGTAGATTCCTTCAATAAGCATCACTCAAATGTCCGCAGTCCACTCAACAGGCTCTCTAGCCTTTGGATTAAATTGTCCCAATAATGCAACACTTTAACAAGCAGCCTGGCTCGGCTCGTGTTTGTAATGGATGTAGCGAACCCATTTAAAATCGTCTGATGATGAAAATGAGTAGAAATGAAAATGGGTGGGAGACATGTCCCCCCCCCGATTGCTGCCTGTTGGTTTTTTTCTTGTGATGCTGCTGCAAATGAAAACATCCATGCAGCAAGCACAGGGTGCATCAATAAAATCTATCTTTATTATTATGGGACGGCGTTATGCTGAATTGCTCTGGTTCTATTGGTCCGAGGTGTTTATAAATGGACTATAATATTGCGAGTCACTCGTGTCATAAACCTTGAGCAAACTGTAATAACTCATTATATGAAAACAGCTTGTCCTCGGCAAATCCTCAGCTCACATTAGACTACATATTACTATCCTTTTTTGTGGCACTTTACACATTCCATATGGTTTTATTTTTTTTAATCTCATCATTATGTGTCCTAAACTATAAAGGAACTTATAGTACATTTTTAATCTCATCATTATGCCAACACTTACTGTAAAGGAATTTATAGATACAACTGAATATTTTTTCCAAAACATTCCGTACAAGATGGGAGATAATTGTCTTGCTGAGTGATTTCAGGACTCAAATCCAATGTTCAGAGTTCTTTTTACCCACCGATCGCTGCATTAGGGAATATGCATTAAAGCTCTGTCTGACAATGCCTGGAATGAACCATTCTGATATGACTACTCATTGAAATTGGTCACATTTCATCTCCGTGGTCAGTAAATTTAGTAGAGTTCAAATTAACATTATTCTCTCATGAGGGCCAGAGAGTTCTTAGTGTGCAAGATGTGTTGACACTTTAATAAAATAATAAGCTATCATAGGAAAGAATGGTAAGTCATCCAATAAACTCACGTGACATCTTATAGTAGTGCCTTGTGACACTTTAAATTATTAATTATACATCAAATTAAGGCTGCCCGGCGGATGAGTGGTTAGCGCGTCGGCCTCACAGTTCTGGGATAGAGGGTTCGATCCCAAGTGGGTCCTCATTGTGTGGTGTTTGCATGTTCTCCCCGGGCTTGCGGCGGTTTTCTCTGGATTCTCCGGTTTCCTCCCACATTCCAAAATCATGCATGGTAGGCTGATTGGATACATTGGATAAATTGCCCCTAGGTATGCGTGTAAGCGTGAATGGTTTTCCGTCTCCTTGTGCCCTGCGATTGGCTGGCCACCAATTCAGGGTTTCCCCCACCTCGTGCCCGAAGTCAACTGGGATAGGCTCCAGGACCCCCCGCGGCCCTTATGAGGATAAGCGTTTCAGAAAATGAATGATGGAATGAATATTAAATTGATGTTTGATTTAATTTGTATACCTTGCTACTAAGGGGCAGAATGTAACATTCATAAAGGGATCATAGAAAAAGACACAATAAAATAAAATAAATATTAGTAATTGTCCGCAAACTATAATGCACATATGGCTGGGAATATTGTTATGACTTCTGTCTATACGTGTTGCTGCCCCATTTGGGTTACAAAAAATATTCTTCTGCTTAATTAACGATACCTTAACTCATGTCGAGATTTTTTTCACATCACTTCAAAATCTCTAGTTATTTGATAGTGTCTTTGATAGTGTTGTTATGGATTGTGTGTTCGCTGTGTGCTAGTGGAAGCTGGAGAAAGAATAAAAAATGCTGTACAATTTTTCTTTTAATATTAAAACAGTGTTTCACATGCTCCTTTAGCTTTAGTATTTTAAGAAAATGTAATCTGTACATAAAATATATATCAGATAGTTTTTTAAATTTATTTTGAAGGTTAACACTGCAGTTTAAATGTATCTTTCATATCAAGTATGAATAATGTAGAGCGGACTTGGTGTATTGTTGAATCATCGTGTCATGTCATTACAATGTAATGCTGCATTGATCTTACACTGATACTTTTTGTTCAACAGCTAAAATTAAAAATCAAGGACTCATAATATTGATAAAAATAATGACTTCCATGGCTAGTCTCTGATGGTGCAGGATATGTGTATGTGATAGACTGCTAGCCATTGTGTCTGCTGTGTAGTGTTCCCTTTTAATGTTGGCAGCTGAGATAGACAATACCAGGGACACAAAACAAGATCAATTAATGTGAAGTTTATGGAATGATCTTTCATTGACAAACGGGATACGTACTGTATTTTCTTTTTTAAGGATCGTAACGTTTCCCCAAATCACTCAATTGAGATAAGTTCAAAAGACACTTCATGTGCAAATAAGCAAGACATTTTAAAGACATTTTAAGATCAAACAGCCTTGCCCTAAATACTGTAAGTGTAATACCAAAAACTGTAGTTGAAAATTTCAATTGTCTTGACCAAATGCTATTGTTAATGAATAAAAATGTTCTATATACAGTTGATAATTCTAATCCAAACAGGGTCAGTTGAAGATGATTAGAATTGGCCTACTTTGTGAGATTTCAGCAGCAGAAACACTGACTGCCTGCCATTTAAACATCAAAATATTGTTTCAATATTTGCTTTGTGCAAGCAGAGGCAGAACCGTAAGCCGTGTGGCAGAGATAGCAGCTCGCGGTCAACATGCAGGTATAATTGTCCGATTTCCCCTATGCCTCAAATGGCCATTGAAGGTTGAATGTTTCCTTTATAAAAATTCTAACATCAAAATTCCTACAGCAGAAATTTGAAACTTAATCACCAATCAAATGCTTGAAATCATAAAAGGTTAACTTTTGAACAATTTTACATGCCCAAACTAAAGTAAATAAAAATAATGATAAAAAAGTATAATTTTAAAATATCCAAATCAATGCTAATTTTAAAATGTTAAAATAATACAACGGTACAGCTGAATTTTGATTGCAAAAGATCGCCAGCATACTGACACTGCAATGATTTGTCAATTTTTGAAGGTATATTCTTCATCTCACATTCTTCACACCTCTAACTGTGACAGCTCCTTCTTTAGAGATAGATTTTCTCAACAAAATCCATAAAATATTCAAAACACAGATACAGAGTAGTTGTTACACTCGCACAATTGTCAAATTAAGCCGTACATAATGCATGATTCAAGTTTTTATAACCTGAAAATTGTCACCAAACTGAGTGCACTGACTTTTTATGAATCACATCACATGAATCCAATTCATGTCCGATGAGTTTGTCGTAATTGATTGGTCCATTGAGCAATTCAAATTTTGCTTTTATGGCTGAAATGTAATCTGTTATCACTATTCAATTAATCATTAATCTCCTTGTTCTTTTTTTATTTTCTTTAAATCTGGGTGAAATATGAAGTCATTTTTTCAAAAGATTCTACGAAAAACAGATTCACATCCAGATTGTAAATGCTGAAGTCATGTTTTGGAGTACACTGATTTTAACATGTACTGTAATTCAATCATTCCGCAGCTGTGAACAAGTAGTAGTGTTTTAAGTAGGGCAAAGTTATAAAACGCCCACATGAGCAATTTTTACTTTGTCGCCTGGGTGTCATGTCTTCCTTCTTTTCTTCTTCACCCCTTCTGTGGTTTCACACCAGCTTATTCGCTGGCTCTTACACCTCGCAAGTGCTGGAGCTTTATGGTTTCATTTCGGATTAAGGGATTTTGTGAAAAAGACACCACAGAATAAGCACTCCAAAAATGGCTGAGGTACCCACATCAAGATTAGTGGGAATTTGTTCCGCCTTCGGGGATACCAGGCAGAAAGATAAGCTTCCAGTTCATGTTGATGAAACAGGCAATTACAAATAAATTGCACACTACAAAAACCCGTTGTGGGCTGGTTTTGGCTTTTATCCATTAGTGTCATGTTAGTATATCAATCATCTCCTGAGCCCAATGAGTTCCCTCAACAGCAGCATTTGATTAACTTTACTTCATTGTTAAAAGACAAATACATTCCCCTTAAGGGAGTAGGAAGAGGGATTACACATGGTTTTTGAAAGGTCAGAGTGTGTGCTAAACAATAATAGCCCTTTGCACAGATGAGTAGTTGTAGCACATTCATCACAATTGAACCACGTCTTCCAGGGAGTACACCGTGTTTGATATTTTTTTTGTCACCTCCCAGTGAGACATGCCATTGTTTAGTCTTCATTACAGATAACTACACTCACAAATTTGGGACAGTTGTAAAGTGTGATCAAATTGGTTCATGTCTGTAGTTTTTATGTTCTCTCCACACATGCCTGGACTTTCTCAATGCAGAGCCTCAATGCTCTGGGGTTCTGGGTTCAAATCCAGGTCGGTCTACCTGTGTGGAGTTTGCATGTTCTCTCCGGGCCTGCATGGGTTTCTCCAGGTACTCCGGTTTCCTCCCACATTCCAAAAACATGCATGGTAGGCTGATTGGACGCTCTAAATTGCCCCTAGGTATGAGTGTGAGCGTGAATGGTTGTACGTCTCCTTGTGCCCTGCGATCGGCTGGCCACCGATTCAGGGTGTCCCCCGCCTCTAGCCCGAACTCAGCTGGGATAGGCTCCAGTACCCCCCGCGACACTAATGAGGCGGGGGACACCCTGAATCGGGTGGCCAGCCGACGGCAGGACACACGGAGAAGGACAACCATGCACAATCACACCCACCATACCTAGGGGCAATTTTGAGTGTCCAATCAGCCTACCATGCGTGTTTGCGGAATGTGGGAGGAAACCGGAGAGCCCGAAGTAAACCCACGCACATGTAAACTCCACACAGGTGGACCTACCTGGACTTGAACCCACGACCCCAGAGCTGTGATGCCGACACGCTAACCACTTGCCCCACCGGGCCGCCCTAATAGATACATTTTAACATTCTTAATTTGTATACTTTTCCTACTTTGATCCAAAATTATAATATTTTTATTGGCCAAGTTTGAGTTAAACACACAAGACTCCTGTCACTAGCTTTAAAACAAACAAGCAACTATAAAAAAAGTCAATTTGGAACCCTACACACAAATACCAAGAGTCATTTAGCTCTGTAAGGATAAAATTAGTACTGAACTATGACAACTGGGACCAAAACCGCTGCTACTCTTGACCTGAAAATTAAATGGTGTGCCATACCACGCCCATATATTGCCTCACAAAGACACAAAACAAATCAGTAGAATGTTTTTTGTTCTAAAAGATGGCCTAGTTGTCATAGAAACAATTTCATTAGAGGAGAAAACACTTGGCTGGCTGTCTCTCTCACCTGAGAAGTCAGATGGTGCCCCATACAACACCCATATGACAGCTTATAAAGACACACAAATAATTCTTATTAGTAGAATTTATTTATTTGTAATCAAAGTTGATTAGTGGATTTCTGAAATATAACCTGATTAATGAGAGAAAACATTTGGGTGTCTGCCTTAGTCCAAATGCGTACACCTTCACAAACACCTGTCATCATCAACCGTTAACTGAGTGTTATTTTAATGTAATGCTTTGAATGGCAGTATTCAGCGTTTCTGCAAGTCATCCAACCAAGAGGTGAAACACCTTTTGAACATTGTAGCTTACTTTCCTGGCCTTTACTGCATGGCCTAAAGGAGCGTTGCGGCCTGATTAATTTGGCTTTGGCAATATCGATTCTGAGTAGTGTTTCTCAGCATGAAGGAACGCAGTGATCGACTGTGGGACAGCTTTAGTCCACTCTTGCAGAGGTGTGGGTGTAATCATTAAAACTGCAGCTAAAAAAGATGGAGGTCACTCGATTCTCACGCTGTCAGGAAGCTTGTGTCCGGAGGGAATAATGCGCTATGCTCCATTAGCAATGTGTCTGAAGAAGACCAATAGCTTTTTTATCTTTAAAAAAAAAAAAAAAATTATCAACCCTATTTCTGTTTGCGGTCATGCCTGTCTATGTCTTACTATATAGCGAGATTGTTAGCACACTGGTCTTACTCTGCAGCATTGACGTTTATTAGCTGCTTTTCAGCTTGGCTGCTTCTATTTCTGTAGCCATTATTGTAAACGCTCCTCTCACTTCTATGCCTGATTGACAAGCATGGAAGTTTGGTGGTGTGCTATTCCCTCATTAACCTTTATACACTGAACATATCAGAGGCAGCCATCATAGAAGCTACCAAGAAAAGTTTAGTTGTGGAACAACAAATTCCATCATGTCATCTGCAAAATACAGGACATTAGATAATGTTAAACACAGAAACAATAGAGATCATTTGAAGATTCATTATAGACCAGCAGTCTGCATTGCCGTCTTTAAATGAACCAGAATTGGCTTTATTCTCAGGTTTAATACCAAACTGTATATAAAATACTCGTGAGAATTTAGAGTTAAATTTATTATAATGCACGTGATACCTTGCACTCGGTTCGATACGCTTGCCAATCAAAGCTCAGTGGTGCACATGCTATACTGAGCACTCATCTTTTTTGTGTTCACAGGCAACCTCATCACATCTCATTTTCTGAACCGCTTTATCCTCATTTGGGTCGCTGGGGGGTGCTGGAGCCTATCCCAGCTGAGTCCGATACCCTCGGTGGCCAGCCGATCAAAGGGCACAAGGAGACGGACAACCATTCACACTCACACTCACACTTAGGGGCAATGTAGAGTGTCCAATCAGCCTACCGTGCATGTTTTTGGAATGTACGGTAGGTATTTTTAATGTGCAATTGTCTCATGATTTTAATGGACCACAAAACCACAATGATGTTCCCAGAGTGATTTCATATCACTTTGATGGTTTTAAGATGCAGTCACAAGGGCACATACTGAGTTCATGATTTCTTTGAACCCTCATATTCCTGTGTTTCAGTTTTTTCCACTGCTTACACTTAAAATATGTAGCCACCATTTAAAAAAAAGTTTTTTTGCGGTTTTGTGAGGTTGACACCGTGAATTGGAATCTGTTTGAAGCAAACCAAGTCTTGTGAGACTTCAGCAAGAAAGTTAACAGTGAGGTACATGTGTTTCTTCCTGAGTTTCTGCGGAGTACAAGGTCAGCTCGGGTTTGCCATGATGACGGTCCATCACCGTCAGCCACATTCCAGTTGGCAGCAGACTTTCAGCTTGCAGCGAAGCTTCTATAAAATTTCACACGGTGTCTGCTGGTTGCTACAGCTGCAGAATGCTGTGACCAAAATTCCCCGAAAGCAGAAATGTTAGGTTAGGCTAGGTTAGGTTAGCTTGGGGCCACCTAAGTAAATTTTAGGATGAAAAACAATCTGAGAAGTGGTAAAACATCCGTTAATATCATTCATTCATTTTTTCATTCATTCATTCTCTGTACCGCTTATCCTCACAAGGGTCGCGGGGAGGTGTTGGAGCCTATCTCAGCTGAATTTGGGCATCTGAGATCAAATCCTTGACCCCAGAACTGTGAGGCCAACACGTTAACCACAAGACACACGTAACCACCCCCCCCACCCCTATTAATATCAGTGAAACAATTTGTTTCATTCATTTAAACCTTGATATTTGATACATTTTGACACTGTGTGCATTCAAAGATTCAACAGCCACCCGAAGTGTACATTTTGTAGATTTAAACCACAAGCAAGCAATCAGCTTTTCTCTATTAACAAAAGCGAAAACTGATCTGGGATGAACTTGTGACATGCTAGAGTGTTTGATTTATTAACGATTGCATGTAAAGAAGCTATGACGAGTTTGGATTGAACTAACAACAACATCTCGCTGTTCTGATTATTTCCCCCTGTGTGTCAAGGTATGCTGTTTGTTGTAAAGGTTGTTTGAGTTTGGGGTTTGTAATATACACTGTTTAGCGTGTGAGAAAAGAGATAATGGTTATTAATGTTTATTTACTTTTGAATTACGGGCGTGAATGTGAGAGTCTCGGGGCACGCACATGGAATAGCATTTAGCACGCTACCTTCGGCCACCATTATCGTTGACAGTGTCTATAACGGTCATAGAAAGGATGTTATATTGTTGATATTGCATTGTTTGCCCTGTTGAATAATAGTAGGACTACTGGAAGTTGTAATGGGAATAGATATGACAAGTTATGACCGTGTGTTGAACGAGTGTGTGTGTGCATTGGGTTTTGGGTTCTAAAGTGTTGCTAATATATATTTATATATATATAGGTGTAATTGTACATTATGTTTTGGGTTCTAACGTGTTGATAATGTATATATATGGGTTTAATTGTATGTTATGGGTTTTCGTGTTGAATCATTACAGTAAAAGTTTGGATTGAACTAACAACAACATCTCGCTGTTCTGATTATTTCCCCCTGTGTGTCAAGATCGAATGCAGGGTGTAACAAACTCATTTTGCCTGCAGGGTTTATTTGTCTTCAGCAGAGGAAGATTTAGCTCAGTAAACATTCTGTAAAAAAAACAAAAAAAAACTAATTCAATATGCCCTAAAGTGGCTTTCTCCTATCAGAGCACTATTACATGGAGACTAGAGAATTCTGAGAGGGGCGCTCAGCTGTGGCAGATAAATTAAAGTTAACACATTGTGTGGTAAAGAACCATGCTGCAAAATGTGGGGATTTCAGGCTTACGCGTGGTTTGCTTGCTTTTCCCTGAGGCTCGCCGCGTCTTCCTTGTAAGTGTACCCGGCCCACGTCCAAGTTTTTGTGTGTGACTGCAAGCACATTTAAACTAAACTGGTGTGACCAGGCTACTTTGTCTATTGAAGATTTTGACATGCCATTTTTCATCCCATTCTAAAGGCCTTGGGTATTCTAAATGGTTTATTTAATACAGTGCTTCTACCGTTGACAGCAATAAGGGGTCTAATTCATTTTGGGATGATTGGCAGCAAATGATTGCTCCCAACTACCCCAGTCAAAATGGACTCGACGTCTATCACCTTCATCGGCGCTGAAATATGAGCATCCGCTGCCAGTCATCCCTAATTATATAAATTGTACATACGTACATCATCAATTGCCCTGCAATCAGGCCGAAGGCAGCTGGGAAAGGCCCCGCGGCCCTTTTGAGGACTAAGCGGTTCAGAAAATGAATGAATGAGTCCTCATCAATGGCAGGTAAAGTGTTAAAATATGTTAGCGTAGTCAGGCAAAAAAGGCAGGCATTCAGAGTGTTAATTTGATCAATCATTTGTGTATCATGTGATGATGACCAATTGTTTTACTCATACTGCACTTTAAAATACGATAATAATATAGTATAATATAATACTAAAATACTATAATACTGCAAAACATACTGCAGACTCACTCATACTGCACACCCTAATAGTTTTATGCGCCCTGTGATTGGTCAGCAACCAATCCAGAGTCCCTCTCACCAAAATTCCAGCAGACCGTCATGTGGATGCAAGTGACTAAGAAAGTCAATTGACCTTTGGCATGACCTGTTTTTTGCAACCTGGTTTGGAACCCAGAGACAATCTGCTTTTTTTTAAATTGTTCATTCCACAATAAATTAACAATGCATTTTTATTGTTATTATTATTATTTTCCTTTTTATCAAAGGGAAGCAAATATAATAGAATATGTATGAATTTCAGTGATTTGGAGACACTTGTTTATGTTAAAAAATATTAACCAAATGCTATTTCTCTCTTTGTACTCTCACCCTCATCATTGCCATCTGTTCATCCATATTGTGTTACCGGACCCCACGGCTCGCCACCAGACGCTACTTTTGGCCTCCTGCTCGGTGTGTTTGTGCTCTGTGGCTTAATTCTGTTGGGCCTCCTGTCCTTCGGCTATTGGAAGCGGTGCGGTCCGCCTCGGCGGAGCAAAGCCAGCTTCCTCGCCCCGTCCCCCAGCCCAGAGCACATCCCATCTCAGCTGCCTCGCCTGCTGCCATTGCCGTCACCCACAAGTCCGCAGCAGCCGCAGCCGAAGCCGGCGGTTACCATGGCAACTGAAAAAGTGAAGGACCCCATCGGCCCGATGGGGTTCCTGGAGGCTGCGGTGAAGATAAGCCATACATCTCCTGACATCCCCACCGATGTTCAACTCTCCATGAGGGAGCACTTCCTGCGCCGCACGCAGCGCATGCAGAGGCAAACCACTGAGCCTGCTTCCTCCACTCGGTAAGTCATTACATGTGTGTCTTAGGCTGTGATACATAACTGCTTAAATGTATATTTATTACAAGTTTGTACTTTCTACAGTGCAGACTTAGTTTGTGTTTTCATTCAATGACAATGACCTGACAAAGAGTGAATTAAGTCATTGAGAAAGCCGGGGGTGACACGGGATGCCAAAGGGAAGCTGATTGGTCAGATATGAAATGAGGCGGTAACAACAGGTGATATGAATCAGATGAACAAGGACAAGAAACACAGGAAACAACACAGTGAAACAGTGGATTGGTGCTGAGGCTACGTCATGAGTGGGTGAATGAGGAAATACTGTCAAATGAACACATTTACCATCATAAAGTATATAATAGATATATGCTTCAGGTTCTAATGGATCAAAATACAATGTATATTTCATTCATTCATTTTCTGAACTACTTATCCTCACAAGGGTCACTGGGCATGCTCGAGCCTATCCCAGCTAACTACAGGCACCAAGCAGGGGACACCCTGAATGAGTGGCCAGCCAATCGCAGGGCACAAGGAGACAAAGGACAACCGAATAGTTGGAACGCTCACACTCATATCTAGGGGCAATCTAGAGTGTTCAACCAGCCTACATGCATGTTTTTGGGAGGAAACCGTAGTACCCAGAGAAAACTCACCCAAGCCCACGGAGAACAGGCAGACTCCACACAGTAAGGACCGACTTGGGATCGGACCCTCAACCCCAGAACTGTGGGACCAACGCGCTAACCACCCGGCTGATAAAACCTTGATGAGCACAACCTTATATTCTTAATATAGGCGACATTTTTAAATTAGAGTTTTAAATTTGAAGATTTTCAGATGGTGACGAGCCTTAAGATTTTTTCAATCCAATAAGTGTGCCACAGCTCCAAAAAGGTTGGGAAACACTGAAGAAGACATTCCTTCTCCTCATTGCTCCACCTTACCTCCTGCTAACCACAGACTGCGATGTTGACAAAACAAAAAAATATTTCCTAGAATGCCCGGAAGCCTATTACGCGCAAACGGTGTGTGATTTCAGAAGTGGTCTAAACCATGGTGGAGTCACTTCCCCCGAGAGAACCTCTCCTGCGAGGTCTCAGACCAGCTGTTCGCTGGTTTTTATTCACACAATGCCAGAAGGTCCACACCGCTAACTATTTTGGTTTAGTCCGAATTCAACAGAGCATGTCTGATTACGCCCTGAAAAATCCTGCACTTGTTTCTTATTAACAAGCCTGGTATAATATGTTGTAAACTCAAAAACACTAATATTTGGTGGTTTGGAGTCCAGCCCTTCCCCACTGTCGGGAAGCTGACCTTTCTAAAGGTTTAAATTGAATTTGTTAAATTGTATCATAATTTTTAGATAATCCTAGATTATTTTAAGAGACCCGTGTGTAGTTTTCAGACTGTTATGTAACAAATTGAAACATTGAAATAAAGATAATCATTTGTGACGACTTCATTGGGAGCATTCCAATGTGGAGACAAAATGCTACTGAGCGTTTGCATGTTTTCAGCATGTTGAGAGGCCCCCGCCTCATCTTCCAACGGGAATCTTTTAGTCCTTACATTAAAGCGGGAGTACACTATCCATGGGACATTAAGCTTTGACATGTTCAAGTTGCTCTAGGGGTGCAATCATTGCCACCACCCGCTCAACTTTCACCTCAATGACTTTATTACTTTAAAAACATGATTTAAGAGAAACTTTTATGCCAAGATCGATAAAACAAACAAACAAATCAATTGATGAATCTATTAAGAGTTGGACAAAAACCCTTTCTTGCCCCTTTATTAGTTTGAGTCTGAGTTAGGCTACTGAAAGAGACAAACAACCATGAAAATATTTTTCTCATATCACACATGACTTACTGCCTAACAAGTTGGTCATCAGCCTGCAAAACAAAAAATTAAAACCAATTGAAACCATTTATAAGCAAGCTTTGAAAGTAATGGACAAAAAGCCAAAAACGCACCACCACTTGATATTAAAGAAACACAAACGCCTGAACTGGAACAATACTGTTAAATATGCAGATGCCACCTTAGTTTACAAAATCTTCCAGCACAAAGCTCCTCCTCCACTGCAAGATTTTTTCCCCAAAAATTCCAACACATCAACAAGGGCTGGCTCTAGAGGTGACTGTGTAGTTACCTTCAAAAAACCTTCTCTGTCCACGCTGCACATACCTGGAACTCAATACCAATTAACATACAGGAACTCCCGTCTTTAAACCTCTTTGCCAATCATCTTAAAGCCTGGCTGTTAGACAAACAAAATTGCCATCACAATGCTGTCTAAAATTGTGCTACGTGTGTGTATATGTGTGTGTGTGTGTTTCTGTGTGTGTGTGTCTAGTATGTATCATTCGTTCGTCAGCCTACACAAGGGACTAAAGATGCAAATTAGCCCAGGGCTACAATCTTACATATTTACATATATATGTTCATTAGCATGAAGATAAATGTGTTCATTAATATGTGCTGTCCCTTATCAAATCAATCAATCAATAATTTATCACTAAATGTTATCTCCCCTCAAATCTTTTGTCAATTTCCATAATTTGTTCCAACAACCTGTGTCCCTTGTTTATCTGCAGGCACAATTCCTTCAAAAGGCACCTTCCCCGACAGATGCAGGTAGGCAGCTTAGACTTGGGAAATGACTATATGTTGGACAAAGAAGACAAGTCCACAAGCATAGGTCGCATTCAGCCAGAGCTCTACCAGCAGAAAACTTTGGACTCCGAGGACTCCTCCAAGAACGGCAGCAGCAAAAACTGTGGTAGGATTAATTTCTCTTTGAAGTATGACTACGACAATGAGGCCCTGCTCGTCAACATCATCAGGGCGGTCGAGCTCCCCGCCAAGGACTTGTGCGGCACGTCCGACCCTTACGTCAAGATCTACCTGCTGCCCGACCGCAAGAAGTTCCAGACACGAGTCCATCGGAAGACCCTCAACCCCACCTTTAGCGAGAGCTTCCACTTCCCCGTGCCTTACGACGAACTGGCCGTCAGGAAGCTCCACATGAGCGTATTTGACTTTGATAGATTTTCAAGACACGACATGATTGGGGAGGTGGTGATGGACAACCTGTTTGAGACGTCGGACCTGTCACGGGAAACAAATATATGGAGAGACATCGATTATGCCACCAGCGTAAGAATAAGCCGTCTTCTTTGAATACATAGTTTGAGGTCTTGTCATAAAGTGACTACCCGTAAACACAACACACATAGTTTATACGCATAAACTTCTTCAGTGTGTGACATCTGCAACTTCCTTCACGACCCATTAGTGTCACTTTATGCTTTTACAACACTTGATGTCTGCGCTTTCACATCATAACACAACTTTCACACCTTTCAAAGTGAATCCTTCACCACAACACAGGGAGACACTGGATTACATCCATGACAGTACGTGAATGCGCACCTACTTTCGGGTTGGCTTGAAAACGGAGTTAAAAGCAGCCAATTTTAGCAAATAATTCGTATGTGGTAAATGTAGATACCTACTCCACAAATAAAGGAAAAATGGGGGCCAAAATGCTGAAAAATATACATCTACCATTCACTGAATTGCATTCCATTTTTGTTTGTTATTGTTTAAAAAATAGTATTTAAAGACTGTGCTTTTATTTGCGTCCTCTTCTTCTTTATCTTCTTCCGCTTATCCCAGGTTGGGGCACGGGCTGCTTTTATTTTATTTTTACGTTTAAGTAGTGTTAAAAATTGCCTTAAATCACCAGAATTTCAAAATTATATAATATAATATACAATAAATAATGTATAATATAAAATAATATATAATATAATAAAATATAATATATAAAATACATAATAATTATATATAATAAAAATACAATATATATAATTATTATGTATTTTATATATTATATTATATATTATTTTTATATTATACATTATTTATAATATATAAAATACATAATAATTATATATAAAATATTTAAAAATATATATATATATTATTATATATAATTATTATGTATTTTATATATTATATTTTATTAGATTATTTATTACTTTTATATTATACATTATTTATAATATAATAATAATAAAATATCTAAAATACCTAATTATTTATATATATATATATATATATATATATATATATATATATATATATATATATATATATATATATATATATATATATATATATATATGAGAATATTTTCTTTTCAGCCAGGCTTTGCAGGTTTTCTGAGGGGAAAATTATAACTGCTCTTCTTTTTACCATGTTTGGGCCTGATTGTGTGCTACCCCAGATTTTCTTACGCTATATTGTGAGCATGTTTAGATTAGTATCTGGCATAAGAATCTAGGACAATTATCCCATCAGATTTTAATGCTTAGATAATCCTGCAGTTTAAAGCCAAGTACGTCTTTAAAATTGGATTCATTTGATTTTTTATTTGGCTGCATTTACATTTTGTGCAGTCACGTAATTTTAGGCTGCGATTGTTGCACATCCTCTTCATAAAGAGTGGCAGAACCTCTTCGTGAATGTGGGTGTTGAATAGAGGCATCATTTGCATGCTTTAGTACAAGTGATTTACTGGAAACTTGTTATGATGGATAATTTTAGTTTTTTCACCAACTAAGGCAGACTGCATCTTGGGCATCTCAGGTGGAAATACCATTCGATTCTGTAGGGTTGACAAATATGCCCTGTGGCCAGGTTTTATCCCAGTTTATCCCTACCTAAGTGAAAAAGTCCAAATGGGACGCTCCCAGGAGGGAATGTATTGACATGTAGTCCGCTAGGACTCAGCAATGTTTCTGGCCAAATCCTGTCTGGGATGCTATTATGGATCCCTTTGGGAAAACTAGGCGGCAGTAGACCAATGTTTAAATGCAGCCTTGCACAAAGAACTTTCTGCTTTCATCTCAGTAAAATACTTCATTTCCTTCAACTGCAAGACACAATTTTCAACAATTAAGCCTAATTTACCAAATGAACCACTTTAGCATTTGATGAAAATCCCGACAGCTCAGTGGTTAGCACATTGGCCTCACAGTTCTGGGGTCAGGGACTTCAAAACCAGGTCCGTCCTACTATACGGAGTTTGCATGTTCTCCCCAGGCTAGAGTGGATTTTCTCCGGGTTCTCCGGTTTCCTTCCACATCCCAAAAACACGCAGGGTAGGCGGGTAGAACACAGTGCGCCTAGGTATGAGTGTGAATGGGAATGGTTGTCCATCTCCTGTGATTGGCCGACCAGTAATTCAAGGTGTTTCCCGCCGTGCCCGTAGCACCCCCGCAACTCTTGTTAAGAGAACGAATTAATATATTATATATATATATATATATATTTTTTTTTTATTTCTGCCTTGGACATTTTCATCCGCTCAGCACGAGTGTGTGTGCGTGTGTTCTCAGGAGAGTGTCGACCTCGGGGAGATCATGTTCTCACTCTGTTACCTGCCAACTGCTGGAAGACTTACACTGACTGTCATCAAGTGCAGGAACCTCAAAGCCATGGACATCACTGGATACTCAGGTGGGCGTGTGTCTCTGTGTGTGTATATTGTTGTGTCGGAATAAATGAACACACAAAGTGTCAGGCAAACTGTCTCTTTGATTATTCTAGCAATTATTCACAAGCAAGTCATGTAATAGCAACCCATTGTCAGGAAGTCACTGAAGATAGTCCTTTTTCTCTAATTAAAGCCTGCTATCCAATGTTTGCCTGTAGTAATAATATCACTTTTGAAATGTGACATTTATGCTGCTTTAAATGCCAGGCCGCAGCCTTAATTGGTATTTATTGTGACATTTTTGTCCATCTGATGTTAAATTACATCCAACTAAGAATTTCAACGTGGACCACAATTTGAGTTTTGCATGTTTGACTCTGATTTTGACTCATCTTTCTCCGTGATACAAGTACGCCACTCTAAATTGCCCCTAGCACCCCCCGCAATCCCCGCGAGGAACAGCGCTTCAGAAAATGAATGAATAGAAGTACAGCACTGTATTTCACCAAGTCATTTTATCATAGACAATGTTTTTCTCATGACTTTTCAAACTCTTACTTCTACTCAGATCCTTATGTCAAAGTTTCACTGATATGTGATGGGCGACGTCTGAAAAAAAAGAAGACCAGCATCAAAAAGAACACTCTTAATCCCACCTACAACGAGGCCATCATCTTTGACATTCCACCAGACAGCATGGACAACGTCAGCCTGCACATCTCTGTCATGGATTACGATTTGTACGTAAGAAAAGCAGGCTACAAGCACAATGTTTTAAAATCTTCAGTTATTATTATTAGTTTGTTTTTTAACCTCATATAGACATGTAGTCCACATTCATGAACATCACATTTTTCATTAATCTAGGCCACAATGTTAATATTTGGTATACAAGTGTGGCCTAGTAAATCCAAAATAGACTAGGTCTAAAATATATAAATAGTCATTCATTTTTATATATCTGTTCTGAAAAATAAATTCATATATTCATAAAACATTAGTACATAAAAGGAGAATGACTAAAAATGAAATGTATTAAAATTGAAATACGGCTCGCTCCCAATAACAGTTTAAAGTTGTTGTTTTTTCTTCATAGTATTTAACGGATTACCTCCAATTGAAAAGGATAGGTGTCCAATTCACTTATACTGGTAGAACTGACTCTGAATGGCCATCTTCAGCATCTCCTGGTCGAAATGGACTGGATGTCTAGTGCCCTCAATGGCAGCCGATGAGTTAAATGACTACCCCATTAGGTTTTATAGGGGTTGTTATTTAGGATTGTCCATGTTGACCATTTTTTAAGTAAATTGGAGAGGAATTGACTCCCGATTGTGTGACGCCACTCTAATGTGTGATGACCTCACAACAATAGATAAGCTGTCGTTTTACATTCAGTCATACTGCACATGCCCTGCAGGGTCGGTCACAATGAGGTCATTGGCGTAATGCGGCTGGGATGCAATGCAGAGGGTTTGGGAAGAGACCACTGGAATGAAATGTTGGCTTACCCTAGAAAGCCCATTGCCCACTGGCACCCTTTACTCGAGTCCAAGAAATCTGAGAAGGAGGTGAGTGTATGTCTGATGGTATTTTGGGTGGTGTACCTTTTTTGTTTTATTAACATAAAATTCCATAATCATCTATAAATATGAATCTATTTGATTTACGGTACTTTCAAGGGATACATTCTGGGGATATGACTCTTATTTTTTTTAATTGCCTTGGCCAAAGCTCAGGCGTGCAGACCAAATAGTGTAATTCATTAAATGGTTACTCGCTCTCATCATACAGATTATATATTCTCGTTAACAAATGCCTCTCAGATCAATAGTGGGCACTTTTAATCAATCCAAGTTAATGAGTACTTCATTATCCATAGTTAAATACTGTCAATTTCTGAGTTTTTGTCCACTTTTTAACCCTTCAGTTTATACTTTTATTGATTTTTTACTGGCTAATGAACTTTGTTGTCAATATTTGAATGCTGCTTAGATATGAACGCACTTTTATATCAAATTCGGTACATGTGGCTTATAGTCAGTACGCCTAATAGTCCAAAATGTAAATTTTACTATCACTTTTCCATATCCACTTGAGTACCAATTTTACTTGTGCACTCTAACTATTACCAAGATCCACTCATTGCATCCGTGTGTTTGTCACAGTGGAAAGCCAGGGCTGCTAGCTTTGACAGCCAGGGGTCCTGCCCTTCCCCGCGCCCACCAGCAACACCCTGAACAACACCACCTGAGACCCCTGCTACCCCCTGCAGCCTAGGTGGAGGGGCAGTGGAAGTTTGTTCCTGCCTCCTGCTGGTCCACTTCCTGTCTGTCTGATTATCAAGGAGAAACCCTGCTGCCTCTGTTCCACTCCAAGCCCCCGTCTCCCTTCCCTCAGTTGACCCGCAGACTCCACCTTCCGCCAGCGTGGTCTGAATGAACAGATCAAGGAGCACATTAGGTCAGGCCATATTTTGGGATGTTTCAATCTCCAGGGGCAGGTTTATCAACGGCGCACCTCCTTGGTTGGATTTGTCTGCAAACTGTGATGCTAAAATAGTGGTGATCAAAAGACGTTTCTCCGAGTAAAGTGGGATGTCTTAGAGGTGTGTCACTTTTAAAAACGTTTGGGTGCTGCATTTGTTTACAGCAAGTCAAAATTGAGGTGTAGCTTTATAAAGTTGAGTTTCAAGTTGCAGCAGTTGTAACCCTTTTTAAAGCAACACTAAAAAGGAATATGTATTTAACGTTGGATACAAAACCAGAAAATAGCAGCAACAGCTATTAATAGGCGCTATTTGCTCAAATAGTGGCTGATTTGCTAAAATGTTGTCAAACTCAAAGCCTGTAAGCCAAATCTGGGACATTTGGATTTGGAAAAAAAGACCAACATCACTTAAATTTTCATTAAATCACATGATGGTAACAGTAATTAACACTCGAATGCTGTGTATACATAATTTGTTATTTGGTTCCTCCATAATTAATATTAGTACTGTAAATTTTGGGCTATAAGCCGCTGCTTTATTTTTCTGTTTGTTTGAACCCTGAGACTTTTAAAAAGGTCTGGCTTAGTTATAAACTTTTTTCTAACCAAATGAGCTCCATGTTCAGCTTCAAAAATAATATCAATAAAAAAGTATTATAGTAATATTTAATTTCACTCCATGGCCCATTGCGTATTGATGACTTTGCACTCGTGTGTTCCTACAAAAAAAATCCCCAGGTATATTTTAGCATTCCAAAAAAATCGTATGTGAGAGAGAGCAAACTTTTTCCATGTTAATAGCAACCTGTTCTCAAGAAAACATATTTCGTGCCGCTACTGAAGAGGTTTTTGTTCGGCTAGAAGAACACAAAAAAATAGAAACAAAATGTGAGCTGGTCTAACCAAAAACATAAACTTCTTCTCCTTTACAATGCATTTTAAATGGAACAAAATAAAACAAATTTTTGATTAAATAAAAAAAAAAAAAACTTACATGGAAGAAACGACCAAACAAAGGTTGGTGACACGAAAGGTAGCTGATTGGAAGACACATAAGAAGCAGGCAACAACAAGTGAAATTAACAGGCAATCAAAAGGACAAGATACACTAAGACCTTCTTCAGAATGGAAGCCACAATTGGATTTTTAGCCTCTGCAGATTGAAGCTGGATAGCTGGTCTGAAAAGACACAAAACACAGAAATGAGATTTTTGTGAGATCACTAATTGAAACCACATAGTTGCATATATGATATGGGCAAGGTTTTGAGTGTCCGTGATTTCACTCTATGCTGGATTGGATTGGATTGGATAACTTTATTCATCCCGTATTCGGGAAATTTCGTTGTCACAGTAGCAAGAGGGTGAGGATGCAGAAATAGGAAAGGCATTTTAGACATAAATAGATAGGTAATAAGTAAGTTAATACTTACGTTGCTCGAGCAACTTGTCACAAGGGTCAATAGTGTGGCCCAATCTGAACAAGCCTAGATCCGATTTGGACATTTGCTTAAAATTGTGTAAAGTCAGCCCTAAAGATTTGAGGAGGAATCTGATATGTCAACAGTCTGAATGTAGCCTTACTGGTTTCACACTGTTCCCTAAAGAGCCAAGTGGGTGCCAGTTTTCCTTCCCACCAATCAACTCTCCTACAAGTGGAATCAGTTGATTTCAGTCAGGTGCTGTTTGTGTCAGCAGAAAATTGATTGGTTAAACTGTCTGCGCTCGATTTTCTGGAAGAAAATCCAGGACCCTCTTGGCCTTTTGTTGATTCGGTTTGACACCCCTTCACAAGACATCAAACATTAGATGAACAAAAACACTAAACAAACTCAAACCCACAAACATTTCAGTTGATCTATGGATATAATTACCCATGTCGGCTGCTGACAAACCTTGCCGGCCACTTTATCAAATTTCTTAAAAAATCTAGGGTTTTGATAGAACAATAGGGCTAAATCCGATGCTATGTACCGGTACAAAAGAATGATTTAAATTTTCAAAGGATGGATTTTCAATGTCTTCTACGGATAATGTTTCTTAGCTGTTTTCAAAAAGCACTCACAAGACTGATGGTTCTGTAGGTTCTTTCTGACACTTGATGCTACGACAGAACAGTTTGAGGCAAACCAAGGGTGTTTTGACAAATTGAAAGAGGGCATAGCTACAATGTTATGCAACAAATTTGCTTTCACTGACAGCCGTCAGTGGTGAGTAAATCACATTCAATGTGAAGTAATAAAAAAAAGCCGCTGCAAACGTAAAGATGAAGGTAAAGTAGATTTTATTTTTTCTTCTTCGTAACTGTGGTGGCTTTATGGTTTCAGACTTATAAACCTGAGTGGAACTACCTCTGAAGGCTGGTGCATATGAAAAAGAAATATATTTTTGATCTATTGACTGTTACATTTTACCATCCTTCATTGTAAATTTCAAATTGAAGACATGCGGATTATAGGCGGGTGGTTAAATTATGGTAAATATTGTTTGAAAAAACATTAATATAAAGTCTGCCTCGTGGTGTAGAGGTTCACTTGCCTGACTGCGGTGCGGGCCGGCGTGGTCTCGATTCCTGCTGGTGGCGGTATGATTGACAGTGTGGATGGTCGTTTGTCTCTCTGTGTGCCCTGCTACTAACTGGCAACCAGTCTAGGATGTAGTCTGCCTTTCGCCCGAAGACAGTTGGGTTAGGCTCCAGCAACCCCTGCAACCCCTTCGAGGATGTGCAGTGAGATGCCCTGGATTAATATAAATATTGGTTAAACATCTCCCACAATGTGAAAGGCCGCTACCTGCGAAAGCAGGGGTCGGGAACCTTTTTGACCAAGAGAGTCATAAACAATTCATATTTTTAAATGTAATTCCTTGAGAGCCATACCCAGAATTTAAAAGTAAAAATAAATACGAGCATTTCCTGTGATTTAAACACTTAAAGTATCCAAATTCCTTTAATAGCATTGTTACGCTGTTGCTAATCATTGAGTAGATGCAGAACATGCAAGAAATTCTATCTATCATTTATTCATTCATTTTCTGAACCGCTTTATCCTCATTATGGTCGCGGGGGGAGGTGGGGCCTATCCCAGCTGACTTCGGGCCATAGGCGCGGGACACCCTAAATCGGTGGCCAGCCAATCGCAGGGCACGGAGACGGATAACCATTAACGCTCACACTCATACCTGGGGGCAATTTAGAGTGTCCAATCAGCCTACCATGGTAATGTCGCGAAAACATGTGCCAACGTGTCGCTCACATTGGTCAATGTAGCGGCACTAGAGGGAGTTTCGCCACCACTTTGATGTGCCAACGCGAGGCTTTTATTCGTGCGGGACTCAGCTCTTTCACCATCAGGTGTTCCACATTTTAGCTTACAGGTCAGCAGAGAGCCATATGCACTCATCAAAGGAAAAATGTCTGGCTCGCGAGCCACAGGTTCCTGACCCCTTCGTTAAAGGGTGAACAAAAATTCCTGGCCACTATTTGTGTAAATGCGTAAATTTATAGTTTCTAACTAACATTTCCATTGCTTCCTTGGCCTCCTTTCACTGTGGAGGGTTTAATTATGTGCATATATTTGCGTACAGTGACAGTTTTTAGTGATTTTTGGCTGATTTCAAACCATTAAAGATCTGAAGCGAGTTGTAACTTAGCAGATGGGGAAAAAAGACTCCCTCAATGTTTACCAAGTCATAAAATATTTGTTGGTTCTCTGGTGGAAAATGTTATGATGTTACCAAGATACTGTTACAGTTCAGTTGAATCCCCTCATTCAATCTGTTGGACCTATTGTGTTTCAAACTGACAGTTGATTTAGAAAAATGTTTTAATGTGAAAAAAATGGTTGTATTGTTTTGTAGATGGAGTAAATGTTTTGTACAAAAAAAGAAAATCTCCTTACAGGTTGTGTGAGTTAAAACAAATGTTATTGTTGTATTATTTAATGTAAAAGTCAGTCATACATCATATATTTTATTTAGATTGTGGTTTACTACATGTGTAAGCATATCACTAAACTTTAAACTAATTTAAGAGGAAGTAGTGCAACCTTTATTTCAAAAAAAAAATATTTGCAAAAAAGTGTCCCACCGGGGGTGCTGGAGCCTATCCCAGCTGACTTCGGGCTGGAGGCAACAGACACCCTGAATTGGTGGCCCGCCGATCACAGGGCACATGGAGACGGACAACCATTGACACTCACACTCATACCTAGGGGCAATTTAGAGTGTCCAACTAGCCTACCATGCATGTTTTAGGAATGTGAGATGAAACCAGAGAAACCGGAAAACGCAATGCAAACTCCACACAAGAGGACCAACTTGGGTTCAAACCCAGGACCCCAGAATTGTGAGGCCAACACACTAACCACTCATCCGCCAAGGCTGCCACAGTTAAACCAGGAAACCTTAAACTTTCACAATACTATTGGACGAAACTGAAACACATCTTAAACTGAATGAAGGCTAAATGTGACATCACGGGCTGACCGATTAGATGATTTTCTAACAATGCAACATAAGAGTTAAGTTGAAAAACTTCATGGTGCAATACAATTACGGCACATAACATTGGTTGATTAAAATAAGCGCATGATTGGGTATGAAAATGTAAATGTAATTTTAAAAAACCACTGACAGCCAGGCTGCTTGATGGTGTAGTGGTTCACTCACCTGACTTCGGTGTGGGCAGGCGCAGGCTCGATTCCCAATGGTGGCGGTATGAATGTGAGTGCAAATGGTCGTTTGCTCTTCTGTGTGTAAGGCTGACTGGCGACCAGTCTAGGGTGCATTCTGCCTTTCGCCTGAAATCAGATGGGATAGGCTACGGAAATCCCTGCAAGCCTTACAAGGATCCCCGCTACGGAAAATGAATGAATGAAATGAAATTCAGTCTACGTTTGGTTTAAAAAATTGTCTTTAGTGCCGCTAGTTGACTAAAGAAATCACTACAGGGAGGAACAAAAAAATGAAATTGATACACCTTTCAAATAAACAAAATAAATTGCAACATTCTTTTCTCATGTGAAAAGTGATTTGGCCTCAATTGAGTCAAAGTCCATGACATCGGATCAAGATTTGGGTTCAAAACAGGTCCATGCAAGACTTCTCTTCCTTAAAAAAACATCAGCTTAAGACATTTTGCTCTATGTTGAAGAAAAGTAACCGGCAAGGTAAAAGATGACACAGTAAAACAGGCTTTACTATGCATGCAACAGTTTGTTTTGAACAACTTCAAAGCTTCAGGATATACTGTGCACAGATGTTTCTGCCATAATCTGTTTTAGACATTTACTTCTTGCCTGCCTTCAAACAAATTCATAAGGTTTTCTTGACATGTTAGGTTTTCCTTTCCCCATAGTACAGTATATGCATCGTTGTAAACCACCACGATGTATCGGATATCTTCTTTTTTTCCCAGGGATTTAAATTCAACCTGTCTTGTTTGTAGAATGTGCTGAATTTGCAATCCGTGCAATTCATTTGCTTAAACAGTTAAGTTGTAAAACAGGATGTTAAAAGGAATGCCAAAAAATACTCCAGCTCAGTGTTCCCTCTAAGCTGCGCGCGTGCGCAATTGCGCACTACTCTCGTCTTCTCTGCGCAGCAGCAATCATATGGCGCGCAGTAAAAAAAAAAAAATCGTTTTTTTTTTTTTTTTTTTTTTTTTTTTTTTTTAATTTTTTTTTTTTTTTTTTTTTTACCCCTTTCCCCATGATGGCGCCGTTTAAGCGGCAGCCAGTGGCAGTAGCTCTGTCCACTTATGTTTTTCGTGTTTTACAGCATGTTTTACATGAAAAATTAGAGGGAACATTGACATGCACCTGCTTGTGGCAGGTGTGATACTGGTGTGCCCATAGCGAGCAATGATGATGTCGTGACCGGATGATTTGCCTAAAGACGATTCGCCGACGGACGTTTGACAGACGGACAGGTCGCCGAATGGACGTTCCGCCGAACGTTCATTCGGCGACCTGCCCGTCTGTCAAACGTCCGTCGGCGAAACGTCTTTAGGCGAATCATCCGAGTACCGATGATGTCGCTCACACTGGTACTCGGTGCGCTCAGGAAGGTTGACCTTCTGCTCAGACCAACGAAAAATTAGAGGGAACATTGCTCCAGCTTGCTAAATCTGCGTACCTACATTTGACTTCTTGCTGATACACATGGCATTTTGTAGCCTTCAACACATGACATTTTGTAGCCTTCAACACAAGACATTTCAGTTATGTAATGTATCCAAACGCAACAGAGGCACTACTATGTAAAAGGGGTAAATGGTAAATATCAGCTACGTTCCTCGCTTCCGGCAGCCCGGCGCCTGGGTGGTTAGCGCGTCGCCTCACAGCTCTGGGCTACTGGGTTCAAATCCAGGTCGGGCAACCTGTGTGGAGTTTGCCTGCTTGGGTTTCCTCCGGGTACTCCGCTTTCCTCCCACACTCCAAAAACATGCATGGTAGGCCGATTGGACACTCTAAATTGCCCTTAGGTATGGGTGTGAGTGTGCATGGTTGTCCGTCTCCTTGTTTTCTGCGTTCGTCTGGCCACCGATTCAGGGTGTACCCCACCTCTGGCCCGGAGTCAGCTGGGATAGGATCCAGCACCCCCCGCGACTCTAATAAGGATAAAGCGTTTCAGAAAATGAATGAATCTTCCACGCTACCATGTGTGTTAGGTTTTTAAAGATATCCTCTAATTGTTTCTAATTATTTACACATTGCTGCCTGGTGGATAAGTGGTTAGTGTGTCGGCCTCACAGCTCTGGGGTCCTGCGTTCGATCCCAGTCCTCCTGTGTACTCCGGTTTATCCCACATTCAAAAAACATGCATAGTATGCTGGTTGAACAATCTAAATTGCCCCCAGGTATGAGTGTGAGCGTGAATGGTTGTCCATCTCCTCGTTCCCTGCGATTGGGTGGTGTCCCCTGCCTGGTGCCTGAAGTCAGCTGGGATTAGCTCCAGCACCCTCCGCGACCCTTGTGAGGATAAGTGGTCCAGAAAATGAATGAATGAACATTTACACAGTATGTCTAATTGAAACAAAGTCAGGCTTACACAATAAGGTGAACTTATGTACTACGTAACCATTAACTCTTTTGAATTACATAATTTTCCATGTCATAACTTTATCATAACTGAGACAAGAGAAAGCATTTTGTTTCATCTTGTTTGATATCATGAATACAATATGATCCACTAAAAACTGTTAACAAAAAGTGCATTCTTTTTACCATGGTTGACATTCAACTTCTTTTACTAAAAAAAATCCAATAGTCACCAACATGAAGCACTTAATGATTTATTAGCTGTACACTAGCATTTTCATGCTAAGAACTGTCAAATATGGAGAAAAAAAAACGTAACTACTGTGCCATAAGACTAAAATACACTATAATTCACTCTCTCCTTTCACGATAGGAATTTTTTTGCAGAAGAATAGAGAAAAAAGTGCTATAACTATTTTCATACACGAATTGTTTTTTCTGCATATTTGTAAAAAGTTTTTATTATATTTCAATAGGACAAGGTTTCATATATACGGCCAACATTTTGCACCCCCCATTTGATATCGAATTGTACAGTTAGTTTTGCCCACACATTTTTTTCGGACAGGCAGTGAAAAAACTATCTAAATAATTTCCAAGGATCCATTTTGCAATTGTTTAAAATGAATAAATACAAAAATCCACACATTTACAAAAAGGGCCATAAGTAATTACAAAATATAAACAAGTCTAAGTAAAATAATCCATGTACATTTTGCCCTGCCAAGGGCTGGAAGCAATGATAAAATATATGAATTCCTCTGTTTTAATAGCTCCCACAAAACATACAAAAAGAGTATGTGTGGTGGTGGGGCTTAATGAAATGGATGTCCACTGCAGTAACCACTGTTCCTGGAAGGGTTAAGTTTTTTGTCATGTACTGTTTTTTTAAATCAGCGTCTCCAAACTGTTTTTGAGCTGTGGCACACTTTTTGCATTGCAAAAATCTCAAGGCACACCACCATCTGAAAATCTCGTGATTTAAATCTCTCTCAGCTGTCTTCACATTATAAAGTTATTCTCATAACATGTTTTATCTACAGGAATTAAAGAAACACCCTAAAATAATTTTAATATGTAATTTATCAGGTCGCCAAAAGTTGAAGTCAGTGAATCCCGAACAATATCCGGTTTGCGTTACTTTAAATATAATAAACAAAACAACTTATTCTTGTAGTATTACATTTTGAATCTTGTAATAATAGATTATGGGGTTATTGTTTGCTATACTTCAATTTTGACCTCATAATATTTCAATATTTATCTTGGAATATTACAATGGATGACTTCTTGGAAGGTAATTTCCCGCGGCACACCAATCTGCTGCATCACAGCAGTTGGGAAACACTATTATAAATGACTCCTTCACACTTGCAGTCACGGTTGTTTGATGTTGGTATTGTGAATTTACTTTACTTCATGTTGCCACCTCTCGCAAATGATTTCTTTTGAGTTGTAATGATATCGTGATTTTTTTCCCCAAAGAATATTTGGGATTTTTGACCATTTTGAAATGTTATTGATAAAATTAACACGTAAGGAATACTTGTTCACTCTTGTAATAATGGACATTACATCATTCCTGAGTTGTCACTGTCAAACACTGTTGTTTTCCTTCCACGAGTTGTGATGTTTGGTTTCTGTGACATGATTTGCCTTTTTTATTAAAGGATTTATGCAAACCGGGCGGTTGTTTGTTTTTGTGGGATAAGGAGATCAATCTAACAAGCCAATGCGAACATTAGTCGAGAATGGCAAATGCAGGTTTATACTACAACAAGGGCACTCAATTTTTTTTGCAAATTAATTTGCATTTCAGTGTTGTGCTGCATTGATAGTATATTAATAATAATCAATGAAAATGTTTTGAATACAATTTTTAAATAACGCGGTGCAGTAGATAAAAGTACATATTTTTTGATTAAGTATGTGTGTAATTGTTGAAAAACAAGCAATTGTATGTTCTTTTTGTCACCAAAAAAAAGTCCAATCCGTTTCAACTGGGATGTCTGACAGTGATCATATATTACAAAACATCTCTAAAGTGTCAAACCAGCAATTTCCTTTTGGTAGTCAGTCTGTAAAGGATTTGGTAGCCATCATCCCAGCTGTAGATCTGTTTCTCGTCAGGGTTATACTTTAGACTAGCATGTGACCCATACCGTCGGGGGAAATAGAAAAGTGGCGCTTCCTCACTCACCACCTTGTCATTGACATCGAACACACACTGAAGCCGGGAACGGCTGGCAAGCTGAGTATTGTAGACAACGTAGACAATGCCGCAGACAACAAAGGCCGCCTCTGCGTTCTCCCTTGGGCAGCGAGTGTCCCAGATTTGCTCGATATCCAGTGAGACGGGATCCATTTTTGCCAGGTTGATGTTCGGTTCATTCTCATCGCCGGCATAAAGAAGCCACAGGCCTTGGTTGTCCACCGCGAGGTCTGCTACCGTCTCTGGGTTGAGGCTGTAAACAGCAGCTTGGCTCTCTACAGGAAGAATGGCTACGTCCGTCAGCTCACCACGAAGGAGATCATATCTGACAATATGCATGTCTTCTCCCTGCTGGATGTAATACAGAAACCCATTGAAAAGTGCAACACCAGCCCCTCTCCAGTCGGACGGCAACTTGATTGGATGACCGAGGGCAACCCTTGAAGAGCTTGCAAACTCCTTGACAGACTGGAATTGGTAGATCGTGTCTCCCATTGTCCCATTAAACACGTACACTTTGGATGACCGGGGGTCTCGGAGCCACACGCCTTTTGAATCGCCCGCTTGCTTCAGGATTTTCACAGATCGGATAGAAGAGACGATTTCCAAACAGTCTGCACAGAATAAGAGTCAATGTGGGATAAATGATTAAACAATGCTAGTTTAGTTGTACAGTGAACTCTTGCTTATTTTTGTAGGGAAATATATTCTTGATTAGTGATTGGATTTCCTCCTGATGGTGGGCTTGTTCACTTTGTTTTTCGTGTTGTTAATTACACTAACTATAGTTGCTCCACTTTGTTATTTGTGGACAAATCGGAATGATGGTATGTTCTAGAGATATATGCACATTATGCTTCAAGTCTGAGTTTTAAGTAGAATACGTTTTGTAGGAGTTTTTCGTATTTCTTTTTATTATACATTTGCCTGCAACAAAGTATAAGCTTGGCCTTGCAATGAAAGAATGCTTTGCTCGCTTTCACTTATGCACACATTATTATTATCATAAACCCGCTGGAAATTCGTAGCTGGACAAAAGTGCCGGGAGAAGAAGTAACGCTTCTGACCAACCATTCCATCGTGGGATAAGATGGAAGAGCTGTCGGCGCTTACCAGCAACGGACTCGAGGAGTTCTGCCCTGCTGCTGTTTTCTTCAGCTCCAGACTACTGAGGAACTGTGCGGATAAGCGTGGAAGAGCTACTCTGCATATTCTCTACCTCGGTCACAGTCTGCAGAAGTTCACCATCTTGTGGAAGACTTCCTGAGTGTGGTTCCAGTTTTTGTCCAACTTTACAACGTCTTTTGAGTCTGTATCCGTTTTAGCTACCGCAACCAAGATGGTGCCGTTCAATTGGCAGCCGGCGGCGGTAGCTCCGTCCACTCTTGCTCGTTTTGTGTTTTTGCTGCTTTTCTGTCTTAATGATCGGATTTGGTGATTCTTAATGATCTGATTTGGTGATTCTTAATGATCTGATTTGGTGATTCTTAATGATCCCATTTATTTTGATTTTCTCTGTACTTTGTGCTTTTGCTTTGTTGTTCTGTCTAATCACGCTCTTGCTACTGTCACAATGAAATTTCCCGAATACGGGATGAATAAAGTTATCCAATCCAATCCAATCCATACTTGCTTGGAATGAAGTATACAAGCTTAGCTCCTGAAAGCCTTGTTTAGACTCAATAAAGAGGTATCGGAATGCCTTGGAGTATTCACGCTTAAGTCAAGGCTGACTCAAGGACCCGCAGTGAAGAGGCTTCCTGACACTTTGGTCCTCATCTGTTTTGACTTTTAATACCTTTACTAATAACATTGAATCTGATGTTATGAACCTGATTTTACTTTCACGAATGTGTTGGTACACAATTAAATAATTGAATGAACACGATCTGTCAAACGCTTGTCATCTTAGCAACCAAGGGGGAACAGAGCTTTTGCGAACGGTCAATTGAGGCTATATTTTGTGATGACAAAAATATTGACTAATGAATCAATCATGACTAAAAAGTATTGTAGGTGTCAGTAATACAATGTTCTCAATGTGACAAAAACATTGTGAATGTTTGAGAATTTAGCCATAACTCGCCCTTGGTATCCTCATGAAGTCAGCAAATTTATGGTGAAAAGTCTAATTCAAAAGTCCTGAGGGGTGGGGGGTGGGGTCTGTGGGGCGATGGATTTCGACGAGCAGATCATAAAAGCGATATTAGATAAAAGAGGCTCCACAGACATGACCAGCAGCTAAATTAAAAAGTAGGCTCTCCAACAAAAACTACTCCTTCCAAGGCAGCTCCTTACAAAGAAAACCAGTTCATTTTAAGGTCATGTCACAATGGACGCAATGTCTCTAATGAGCTCTGTTCCTGTTTGCTTCTAATAGAGTGTGCAAAACCTCATTCTAAACTGTAGATCTGAAACCAAGCCTTAAAATTTTGCTGCATTTCATGTGTTATTGGCTTTATAGAGGCATTCACTAAATTGTTCATTTTGCATAAATAGTTCCTCACAATGTTTCTGATCTGACATCATCACCTGGGAACAATTAAGACATCGTTTATATTTCACTTCATGTTCCAGTGAAATGAATACTAATGCGATTCAATTAATCAACATGTTTTATCGGTCCTCTAAACAACTCCACTGAGTCTTGGAATCAGGAGTCATAAACACAAATGTTCACTATTCGAAAATGTCTTCTTATTTTTCCTTTGAAATGATCACCCAAAACTGGCTCATTTAAGACTAATGAAGCAGAATTTGGTCTTCATAATGTACCTAAAAATGACTCCTTTATTGTGACAAATATTATCCAACTATTGATAATAAAAGGGGTTGTTAGGTCAGATTAATTCATATTGTGGGCCATATGCTTGCACCTTTGAGTCATTGGTCAAACCTTAAATACTTTATTAATCCCACAATAAGAAAACCTTTTCCTTATAACTAACCCCAAAACACCTAGTAAAAATGACATACAGGTCAAGGATACTGCCAGCATTCTTCTCCACTGTTGCCTCAATTCATTAGATAGAAATGTTGAAAAGGGAAAAAAAAACTGCCCCACAAAGGTCCTTGTTTACATTGTTATCTCTCGCTCGCTCAAGAGCTCTCACACATGTCTAGGTAGCCAGCTGGGTAGATACTAACCAGGGGGTCGGCAACCCAAAATGTTGAAAGAGCTATATTGGACAACAAATGGGGCTGCAATTTTTTTTTTAAGTCTAATAATGAAAGCAACACATGCAGTACTTATATATACTATTAATTTACCATAAAAAATGACAAAGTTGGCTACAAATACATAATAAGCATCTACAATTTAATGATTATTTTCCCTGCAGTGCATTTTGTAGGGAACAACGCACCACATGACTGTTCTGTACAATGCCGCCTCAAGTTTTACTCCATTACAATATTAATGGATTTTGTTTCATTGCTTTGATGAAATTAAAGAAATGCAAAAAAGAAATTTGATTTTGATCTCATTTTTATTTTAAGGATTCGACAAAACGGGCGGCACGGTGGAGAGAGTGGTTAGCGTGTCGGCCTCACAGCTCTGAGGTCTGGGGTTCAAATCCAGGTCATGTCCATCTGTATGGAGTTTGCATGTTCTCCCCGGGCCTGTGTGGGTTTCCTCCGGGTACACTGGTTTCCTCCCACATTCCCAAAACATGCATGGTAGGCTGATTGGACACTCTAAATTGCCCCTAGGTATGGGTGTGAGTGTGTATGTTTTGGCGATCAGCTGGCCACCGATTCAATAGTCCTCTCCCCCATTCTCCATTTTTAAACATTTGTTAAAAAGCTCCAGGGAGCCACTAGGGCAGTGAAGAGCCGAACGAGGGTCCGGTAACCTAGGGTTGCCGACCCCTGTGCTAACCGTTTAGCCAGCTTCCTGTGTAAATTGTTCAGTGAGAGTCAAAGCTTGCTATTTTGGGCTTTTATCAAAGAGATTAGCAAAAGTGCAAAAATACAGCGTAAAGTTGGAAATTGGAGTAAAACGTTGGACACTTGTTTCTTTGTGAGTTGATCATTTCATAGGAGAGCCCTCCCTGCACATCTGCATGCAAAGCAATAAATGATGTGCATCATTTTGATGTGTTTTTGATATGTCGAGTGCGGTTACATGGTGGTTGGCACATAGTGTGAGGAATAAAAATAGAGTAGTACCTCTTCTTACTAAATTAATTTGTTCCAGAAGTGGTTTCGTAATATGGATTTTTCAAAAGTAGAAACACATTTTACAATCAATTATAGCACAATTTGTTCCCTCTTCTTTACAACTACCACCTAAAGTCTTGAAAAAAAGTTACAATTTTATCAATTTTGTAGGAAAGATGTATGCAAATGTTTTTATGTATGCAAAAAAGGGATAAGGACATAATTTATAAGGCCATTAAAGTGAAGAAATCCAGAGACATGCTGCCACATTGGGGTGGAATTGCAAGTGGCAGCTGAGTATACATATGTACACACGCTCCTAACCACACAATTTATCAACTTAAAATTATGTTACGCACACTCAGAAAAACTCAAGACCAATGAGGGTCAAAGGCACAACTCACCCAGGCTTTTGTAACCTGAATATTTTGCATTTAGAAGCATTTGTAAGTAGAGGTACCACTGTGCAGTGTAGGCAAAATTTTCATGTAAACTTTGCAGAGATCATTCTATGACCAACTTTTCAATTGAAATGGGACAATTCTTCTTCTTCCCTTTTAAATACTGTCTACAAATTGGTGTATTCAAAGCAGGGAACTCACCAGTCACTCTGGAGGGCAACTCCTTCCAGTCCTCGTCTTCATCTCGGCTCTCCTCCTGGCTCCACACTCCTTGCTCTACTACTCGGTCCGCCTGTTTCGCACAAGCCCGTGGAGACATCTGACTTCCCACCACGTCCATGTTTCTCTCCACCCTCTCCAACCGGATCGCCGCTGCTTCTAAATCCACGGAGAGATCGCTGTGCGCCAGCTTTAGACCCTCCATCGTCTTATTGGTCTGTTTATATAAATGTTGTAGCTCCACTTGGTATTGGCGTGATTGTTCTTGCCACAGATGCATGTGGTCCTAGGAATTATTGACATGCGGAGACGTGTGTTACTGTGTAGCTCGGGAAAGCAATTTATATCATTCATGTTTGTGGCTGAATACGTTTGTCCTAGTAAGGACACTTGGCATGATTGCTACATAGCATTTCCTACAATTTTTTTGTTTGTTTTGACTCAAGGGAAATTGTTATTTATTAAGAACTGGGTTCAGGATAAACAGTCACTCAGTCGAACAGATCAATCCACTGATAGGATGAGTGGCTCAGGGATCAGGATTAATCCGCTTTTCATTTTTATGATTATTTCACGGTGAAAACAGTTTTAAAATATCCAATTACGTATTGCCACTGTTATGAATGGAAAAAAAACTAACCAGGACAGGCATCATTCAAAGAAAAATTACACATTCAGCCCAATAATTTCCACACGGAAAGCAAACCTAATAAAATAATCTTCTTGCTAGGTATTACCCCACTCTGCTAAATCAGATGCATTGTCTGGCTATTGCAGAGAAGCTTCCAGATGAGACTCAGGAGGAGAAGTGGAAGGTGTATTGCTTTGTTTCATTTTGACACGACCAGCTACTGACTTGCAAGCCTGTCATTTTCTTCATTTTTTTTGACTAAGCATTAATTCATGGTCATTATATGTCATTTGCTGCTGTGTAAACATAAAATAAATGTGGCATGCAGGCAATGATAAGTAACTGGTATTGGATTCGATTACCTCAATAGCCAACAATCTGTTCTCCAGATAGTCCATCAGGGCCTGGTAATACAACTGAGCTCCACACAGCACCCAGGTTGCAGAAAATAACAGGATGAATACAGGCTTCATTGTTTTCTGATTGCTCCCGTGTGACCGTTTTCACTCTTAGGGGTTCACAACTTCCTTACATGCACTCAATGTCCACCAAGTAAGTATGGGGTGAGGAGATTTTCCACATCCTTGTGCTCTTTCTTTCTCTTTGCTGGAATGTTTTCTCTGAGGGAGGAGCCTGCTTCAGGAAGCCCTCTCGTCACCTCCAAGATTGAACAGAGACACTGTTTCCAGCGTTTGCATCCTCAATGTGTCAACAGTATTCATTTCTATGCAGTCATTTTTCTTCTTTTGATTTTTAATTCTATGACTATATGATTGAAAACCCATTTGTAAATTATTTCTTTTCCAATAACTGATTATTTGATTCAGGTGTGGTAGAGGAGGGAGATAAGGAAAAGAGACTGAATAGGGGCTCTCGAGGACTGGACTTGGCCACCCCTGATGTAAATGAAAGTATTTATTATATTTTTCTTTTTAATATTTTTTCGGTAGACAATTTACTGACTTAATGGGCTGCCAAAGCAAATCATAACTATAATTTTGCCTGCGTTGGACATCCTGGCTCTATAGCATGGGTCACCAACTCCGGTCCTCGAAGGTACCGGTCTATTTTCTGTATTTCCCTTGTCCAAAAAACCTGACTCAAATAATCAGGATCATTATCAGGTGTTAGGGTTATTATTGTTACATTATTATATATTTTCTAGCAATGAAGAACACTTTGCTTTACTTAGCTTATTAACATTAGAAAAGTTATTATAGTAAATCTGCTTGCAACGGAGTAAATGCTTTGCTCCTTAGTTAGACCAAACAACAGGAAGTTCGAATCCTCTTGGACTGCTGGAATGTGGAGAAGAACCTTCGGCTCTACATGATCTTCATTTGTTTTGAGAGCTAAGACGTCTATTGTAACTAGGGTCCTTGACTGTTGACGTCTCACTCCTGTTTCCCACCCCTCCCTTAAGAGCTGAGACGTCCATTGTAACTAGGGTCCTTGAAGCTAATAAACAGGGAAAAGATGCGTGTGACGCCAGAACGAACCTGGGCAGAGACCTGAAAGGTTCGATTCTCTCTTGCAAGAAAACACAGAAGATTGTCTTGTCTCTTTATTTGTGCGTGCATTTGGGAATGCTTATTGGTGAACCTTACACAGGCTTCTGAACAGCTTGCATATAAGTTTGATTCAGGTGATTTGGAGGAGGGAGACTTGAAAGTCAGACTGGATAGGTACCCTTGAGGACTGGAGTTTTGACCCCTGCTCCATAGGCTTTAGGTTTGATATTGACTTGACCATTCCTCCTTGGTAAACTCTACGTTTTATGTGTTTTCTTGAAGGGACAAAGAATATTCCAATATACTAGAATTGAAGAGATCTCACAACACAAATATTTAGATTTCCACACTGCTGTTCACGTTTCATGTTTGTCACCTAAATTCATATTTAAACCCTCTTATTAACTGACAATCACCGCATCTTGTTACTAGCTATGGAACCTTAACACTATGTACAATGTGACTTATGAAGTAGTCATTTAAGTCAGTTGGTTCCCAGCTACCAAAGATGATAATCACATCTACGAAACCATTTAAGACTAAATCTGATGACGACTCCTTTTTGATTGCTGGGCTCAACCCCTGTTCAAAAGACCACTAAACAGAGCGGGCGTTGTCATAGCAACAAAGGTACCTCTCCCTCGAACCTGCAGAGACTTTGATTTATTGTGGTGCTCCGGTGGCAGCAGAAGGTGCGCGCATGGCATTCTCATGCAAAATTGCAAATGGCCTTTAAATAATCCATGCACGGACATGCTCTTGATGTGGGAATTATATTCGTTCTGAGTGAGTGTTTGCAAAATATTGCAATCAAATATTGCTTGACGACTTGCAGAAATAGATGTTACTCTCGTACCTTTTATTTGGCCCATTTACATCATAAAACAAGTTTTAAATCAGCTTTAAAAATACTATATGAATGTTCCTTCACCACATAAAAACAAGAACAAAACAAGAAAAAAACCCATTGTGATGTGTTGTCACTGCAAAACCACTAACACAAAATTAATATGCAAGCATATACAACTGGTGGGGTCAGTGTTGTCTGAGTTTGTTGACTATGTTGACTTGAGCTTTGTGAGAGAAGCAGCCGGCGAGTTCAAGTGACTATTGCACCCTGCAAAACCAAGCTGAAAAGCAACACAAGAAAAGGGTAATCCCTAAAAAAAAATGGTAATTTAACTTTTTAGTTAATGATGACTGGGAAAATGTGCAATCTGAATACAAGTGAAAATATCACTACTATTTGTTTAGAAAAGGTTTCCTCTAATATACAATTTAAAAAAACGTCAAACATCGAATGTGATCCATATGAGATCAGATCTAACCCAATACATGAGTATGCAGTTGGGCCCTGTGACCAGTTTGGGCCCCGAGTGCAATATGGACTCAGATCAATGGAACGATGCCGTGTTGCACGTTGTTTCACAGTTTAGCCACCAGATGGAGGCAACATACCAGAGTGTCTAAGTCCTCTCTCCTCTTAAAGGAAAACATTCTTGAAGCAAAAATGCAACGCTTTGCCCAATCATAATATGATAACTATTGTTTTACAAAACACACGCCTAAGCTCATGTACACGGTCTCTAAGTATTAAAAGGACACTTTCTTCTCGTAGTGACATAAATTAAAGTTGTTAAGTCATAGTAAATATTTGTTTGGAAAAAAAACAAATAAAAAAAAACAAGTAAAGCAGTATTGTGTGTAGCCTGTCGTGTTACGTCACTGAGCAGACTTTCATTAAGAACTGTTGATAAAGGCAAACATTGCAGTACAATATTTTTTTTGTCTGCATTAGCTGACATGCCAATATTCCTAGAAAACTATTCAACCTTACCACCCATGATGAATGCATTTACAGTTTCCATTTTCAAGCCTTTGACACTATATTGTCATTTACTTTCAGATGACACAGCATCTGGTGGTCTTTTGTAGCTTGCTCAAGGACACTTTGATGTCACCGGGGTGAGAAATAAAACCAACAAATCTACTCTACCTCTAAAAGCATGCTGCCCCACCCATTTCGATTGGTCATTTTCAAAAATTGAAAATAATCATTGGATTAAATGTTCAAACCATACATTATGTTAGAATGAAAACCCAACTCTAGATAAAATTAAGGAGTTGAGGAGCACAATTGAATTGTAACGAATTTAATAGGCTAAATTTTCCATTGCCAACATTTTTAGGACGTAAACAGTCAAGCCGGATGCTACAAAACTTCATTATATTTCTTGCCTTACCTTTTGGGGGGATATTCGATTTCCTTGTTATCTCCATCACACTCCATCATTTCTGACTGGAAAATATGTTTCCATGTTGTCTTTCTCTACGTATGGTAAATAAGATTAAGCCCATGCTTTTGTCTAAGGTGGACAAAGACGTGACATGTACATTTTTTTGGAATGAAAGGCTTGTTCTGTATTGGAGACACTTACGGTATTGACATTCACCTGTATTAACAGGGCCAATTACGTTTCTTACTCAGCCAGAAAGCCTCTGAGCATCAGGGCTCACGCAGGTCAAGTGACTTGGCGCCTTCGGTGTATTAAAAACATTTAGGAAAGACTAACAGCTTTATGATCTTCATGTTCTCTCAGTCTGAATACTCATGTGAGCTGGCACTGAGCTGCAGCTTTGATGACCTTTTCCAACCACACTGTGAGAAAGCACGTTTTGGGCCACTTAAGATGTTTAGCAGAAGAACATTTGGAGGAGACCACTAATCTTAAAAGTAGATGGTTTTTTTGTGTAATTTTAAGTGATTAAATGAGAGACGTAAAATGAGCAAAAACTTAGAAGACTTGGACTCTGGGTTCAGACAACAAACAAACAATGAACAGAAAAACACACAGAAGGCTGCTTTTTTTTTTTTGAAAAGTGTCAATATTGCACCAAGTGGTAATAAGACATTTGGACAATGGATTAGGTAGATAAATTTAATTAAGCAAAGTAAACAACAAAATGACTTGGACACTCAAGA
Organism: Stigmatopora argus; assembly: GCF_051989625.1. Lineage (NCBI taxonomy): Eukaryota > Metazoa > Chordata > Actinopteri > Syngnathiformes > Syngnathidae > Stigmatopora > Stigmatopora argus. The sequence continues at coordinate 7,981,513 of NC_135387.1, read as the reverse complement.
CTTTAATAGCTGAACCTGGGTTTGAACCTTTGATTTCAGAACTCTGAGGTGAATACCTGTTATCCACATGCCTTAACTAAAGCTATTCAGGTTTTCAACCCATGGTCATGCTACCAAAGAAGGGTTTCAAACCTGGGTTAATGTTTCAATGAAGGCTTAAAGAGCCAATTTGTATTTGCAGTCCAATTATTCATTACAGGGCTCCAATATTTCAACAGACAATTTTTTGGAAATTGTTACATTTCCAAAATACTACTACTACTATTCCCCCTACTAATTCTACTACCACTACTACTACCAGTACTACTACCAGGACTACTACCAGGACTACTACCACCACTACTACCAGTACTACTACCACTACTACTACCACTACTACTACCAGTACTACTACCGCTACTACTACCACTACTACTACTAGTACTACTACCACTACTACTACCACTACTACTACCAGTACTACTACCGCTACTACTACCACTACTACTACTAGTACTACTACCACTACTACTACCACTACTACTACCACTACTACTACCTCTACTACTACCACTACTACTACCACTACTACTACCACTACTATTAATAGTACTACTACCACTACTACTACCACTACTATTAATAGTACTACTACCACTACTACTACCACTACTACTACTTGTACTACTACCACTACTACTACTACCACTACTACTACTAGTACTACTATTTATTTCTTATAATTCGCCATATATTGACAAAGTAATAAATAACGAGTGGTTTGATAGTAATAAAATGTGTTTAATAGAAGTAAAATTAGACGCATTTCGCGGAGGGGAAGGGAACGACATACACACGGAGGCGGGGGGGGGGGGGGCTGTTCGGGGGGCTTTATCCACGGCAACAATGCACTCGTAAACGAACAAACAAATTTAAATTAACTTGGATAACTATATACAGACACTCAACATTTAATGTAACTTCAAACAAAACTAAATTCTAAATTTGTTGTAATCTTTTTTACCTTACGTAGTTCTACGGGTTGACATCACCTGGCCGCTCCGCCGAAGTCTTCAAAACGAACGCATCAAGAGTTGTTTGTTTTTGTCTACCCTTCAAAATATTTCGATAATGTCGCATACACATGTCATCACAATAGGATAACGCACGACCACTTGCCAACGAGAAATAGTCTTTAAAGAACGATCGCTTCGATAGTTGAGCTTACCCACGTATTGATTGTGGGTAATGAAGTTTTATTCTGAGCAAGGTTGCCATTGCCTATGGGTGTTGTGTGCACTAGTATACTTCATTACCCAGAAAGCCCTCTTTTTGTCCGCGCGTTGTGCGTTTCCTGGTCGTATGAGAAACTCGTCTGAATTAATCGTTCCGTGCTCGTAGATATTGCTATACACGAAAGATATGGAAAAAAGACCTGGCTTGGTTGCATCACGAAATTTTGATCGCATGACGGGCGAATTATTCGATCGAAATTTCCCTCGTAAGACGAGAATTTTGTATGACGAGCGGTCGTATGACGAGGTACCACTGTAGTAATAAAGATAATAATAATAATAATACCACTACCACTCCCACCACTACTACGACTACGACTACAACTACAACTACGACTACTACGACTACAACGACGACGACTACGACTACGACTACGATGACGACAACGACGACGACGTCAACGACAACGACAACGACAACGACAACGACAACGACAACGACAACGACAACGACTACGACTACGACTACGACTACGACGACTACGACGACTACGACGACTACGACGACTACGACGACTACGACGACTACGACTACGACTACTACTACTACCAGTTTCATATGGAGCTAATCATTCCCATAACAAAGGGCTCCTATTTCATATATGGGCTACTTTGCAAAACAAATTAATAAAGTCTACAAATTTTGTGTGCTCAACCATTGCCCAAGTCCAACATGATGTAACGGCTTCCTTGTTGATTTATCTGAGATTTTATGGGAGAGACATGATAATTACAGCGGGTGACTTGCATTCATACTTTTACTCATCTAGACATGGAGCTCTCCGCTAAATATGTCATCACTTTGTTAAAGAAATATGCAGAGTTTACATTGCGAGCCAGTGTTTAGTGCCAATCAATGCTGAGGCGCAAATCCAACTTGACGAACTCAGGCAATTAACACTAGTGGAATGTTAGCGATTCCCAACTGTGAGCACATTTTAGAAAGGGTCTCACAGGTGGCCCTCCTCTGCACCTACACATTTACTGTATGTTCACTTCATATTTCTGGCAGGCGCCACGCTGCAGGCATGTCTCTGAAATGAGTCATGCTGGGAAACAAACGCGATGCCAAGGGGGGGCGTCGGCCCTAGCGCCGTAACGCTCGGTGTGACGCAGGGAGCGTGAGGCGACACGTTTGCTATGGTCGAGCACATGGCTTAGGATCAAGTACTTTGTGGGATAACCGCATGTACCCAGAAGTCAGATAAACGTCAATTTGACAAATACGTCTTTTTCAATGCCATAAATGTTGTTTGAAAATTTGCAGAATTTCCTCAAGAAAACTTGAAAAACCAGTTCGTAGAGAAAGCGGCAGCCTATCATGTTTTATTAAAATAATTTAATACATAAAAAATCTAAATGTAAAGTTAATCGGAATTAAGACGTTATAAGTATTGCATTAGTGAAGGCTATACATCAATAATACATAAATGAAGAGTCTTAGAAAAAGGAACCGTCTTGGAAGGCTGTTTTAACAAAAAGAAAAATACTTTGCAATTCAGTACAATGGGTCAAGTTTTGTTCACATGTTGATCATATGTACTCTAGAAGATATCATTGTGCTTAGTTTAAAATATCTCTATTTTTAAGCTTTTCACTTGTTTTGTAGCACTGTTTGAGCTTGCTGTGCATACATGTGGGTGTGTGCACGTGTGTGCAGAAGGAAAGCCTGGTGGCCCGCCATGCTTATAAAGCATTTTATGGGGGTAAATAGTTCACAACGTTTCACTGATAATTATTATTGTTTTCAAAAATGCTTAGTTTTTTCTTGACATATTCACTATCAGCAAAGGAATATGTACAGTGTCATAGGTTTATTTGTGGTTATTGACAAGCATGTATAAGTGGATAATAAAGTCAAATATATTTTTAATTTATATGTATATGAATCCCGTGATCCTTGTAAGGATAAGCGGTGTGGAAAATGATTGAATGATTGCATATTTGTATACATATATCACCATTCATCATTATAATAATATATCTCTGTGGTCCTTGTAAGGATACGTGGAAAAAAAAGGAATGAATAATAATATATCATTATTAATATTTTTATAAAAACACTGGTTGTGGCCCCAAATAACACTCTAAAGTAGATTTATCTGTTTTTTAAATTGTAGCATTTAATTTATTCCCTGCCACTGACAAAAATACATAGACATCCAATACTGGGAGGATTGGCTTAGAATGGTCGTCTTTCAATATCATTGATTTAATGATCGAGGGTTGGCCGCAATTATTTCCTCCCTGCCTCTCTTAGTCAAAATGGATTGGGGTTCTCTCGCCATCATTGGCAGCCAATGAGTTACATTAATGCCATTTACAGGTTTAATTAAAAAACAGACATGAACAGAAATAGGTGTCCAATCCATTCGGACTTCTTTGGATAGTTTGACAAACTCATCTTGTGGAGACACATGAGAACTGTAACTAATACTAAAAAAATGCCTCATATTCACGATTTGCTCTTTTCATGCAATCATTTCATCATGTGACTGTTCTATTCCCGTTTACAGTCCAGATTTGTCAGACAATAAAATACTGTGTAATTCTTTTGAAGCATTCTGGTGTGTATGTCGCCTTTGATACCATGCCAAGGCCGTCAGAGCTATTAATAACATGTGTTTGTTCATGAACCACAGCGTTGTGTCCAAGATAAAGCAGGGATTTGAGCGGAGAGGCCAACCTGGGAGAAAAGGGAGAAAGAAAAGGAAGTGTCAGGATAAGAGAGAGCGAAGGCGTTCCTAGACAGACTGTCTGGCTGCAGTGGGGTCTCCAAGCACTCGGCGTCATGTGATTCGAGGGTCAAAGGTTATCCCCAAAGATGATTATCAGGCTGAGCATTGTCTCCTTTGCAAAAGAAATGATGTTTTTTTTTACATCCTGCACCTGATATTTTGGCTTAGTAGTATATTCAGTATCAAAGACAACCTGTTATTGTACGACTCTTGTATTTTATTCATTATTATTTTTCAGTTGTCTTTTTTATCAACCTATATCCATTTGAAATGGTATTATTTTCATTAATTTTCTTTTTTTAATGAATGAATGATTTTTTAAAATTGATTTATTTACACGGCTGTCATGACTAAAGATGCTCCGAGTTCATTAAAGCAACGCCCACATTTTCAATACACCAAAATGTGAGTTTTTATTCCCAAGAGTCCACTGTTGCTTCACTCGTATGCCTTCTACCTCCTCCCCCCAATCCTCTTTCTTGATAAACTGGAGAAAAGATAATGGGGGATAGTTGCCCTTATTAATTTTAATAGTGCAATTTTAGTTGTTATCATGGAGAGGACTGATCTATCCCACACTTGATGCCTGACTTTTTGTCTCTCTGTGTCTTTTGCTCAAATACTCCTGGGAACGATCAGAAATGACATTTTATATATATATATATATATATATATATATATATATATATATATATATATATAAAATGTCACTTATATATACATATATATATGTATATATAAACAGTACAGTTAACCTCTAAAAAATATATGTATATATATGTATATATATGTATATATATATATATATATATATATATATATATATATATATATATATATATATATATATATATATATATATATATATATATATACATATAAAGATGCTCCGAGTTCATTAAAGCAACGCCCACATTTTCAATACACCAAAATGTGAGTTTTTATTCCCAAGAGTCCACTGTTTATATATATATATATATATATATATATATATATATATATATATATATATATATATATATAGGATACGCTCCAGCACCTCCTGCAATCCTGGTGAGGATAAGCAGTACAGAAAATGAATGAATAATTAAAATCAAACATCTTAAAAGTTTAATTACCTAAAACGAATAAAAACAGGTGCCACTTGCAGGCATGCAATTGGTGGCGGTATGGTTGGGAGTGCGAATGGTTGTATCTCTCTTCATGTGCCGTACGGCTGAGAGGCGTCAAGTCTCGGGTCTGGTATGCCTTTCGCCCGAAGTCAGATGGAATAAGCTCCAGTAACCCTTGCGAGGATGCGCGGTACGGATGTTGAATGAATGAATAAAATCATAACAATACAGAGTTACAAGGCATGCAATGACTGTGTATATATTTTTCTCTTTTTTAATGTTATGGTATTTAACTTATTGCTTTTTCATAACCATGATAACGATACGATAAGTCCAATTCATATTACAAGGGGGAACTGGCTGGGAATGTTTCAGTTCCCATACCTGTCAATCTCTGCCGATAACTGCCCTTATAATTGATTATGATTCCCCTTACAAACCCCCCAAAAAACTTACAATCACCGTACGAGTACGGTGTTTGTAAGGTTTTTTGGGGGTTTGTAAGGGGAATCATAATCATTTATAAGGGCAGTTATCGGCAGAGGTTGACAGGTATGAGTTCCATTTTATGACACTGAACGTCCAATATATTTTCACACAGAGGTCTGGCAGCAATAAATTGCTTCCAACCTTTTTACTGGACTGTCTTGAGCTATCAACGTATACCAATGAGTTAAAAAGGGGTAAGTAATTCCTCATGTACTGTTATTGTTCAGGTAGTAGTAATTCAATTTATTGATTAAATGGAGTTGACATTGAACTTTTCAGTTGAAAAAACACAAATTTGCAACAGAAATATCTTAATTATTCTGAATCATTATTTCATAACGATACATCATTATAGGATCATTTACTAATCATCTAATCAGATTGGAGAGAACCACTAATGGAGATTTTGATATGGTATGTGGGTATTCATTCATCTTTCATACCGCCCATTCTTGAAAGGGTTGGGGGTGCTGGAGCCTAACCCAGCTGTCTTGGGACAAAAGTCAGCTACACCCTAGACTGGTCACCAGTCAATCATAGGGCACACAGAGAGACAAATGACCATCCGCACTGCCAATCATACCGTCACCAGCGGGAATCAATCCCGTGCCTGCTTGCACCAAAGTCAGGCGAGTGAACTGCTACATCTCGAGGCGGCCCGGTATGTGGGTATTGTTATGATATACTGCACATGTACGAACATTTCATAAGGAATCCCAATTTCAGGATTTCTATGAGAAAATAATGAAGGCTGATGAAAATAAATAGCACCGAGTGTGCAATTGTCTTTAATTTGACAACAATTTAAGGCAGACATTCCAAGGGCTCTTATGATTTTGTTTTGGAGCCTGCTGAGCCATTAACACGATACCAATCTGACCAATGGCTCCAGTCCGGGCCCCCCGCGGGCTCCTGAATGGAACCATCGGGACAAACAATCAATACCAGTGACAGATCCCCGTCAGAGTAAGTGTAATTACTGCATTGTGAAGGATAGAGTGTCATTCAAACACACCCACTGAATGTTTGTGTGTAGATGTTCGTCTGGTCGAGTACTTGGATGAACAATGAAAACCGTAACATCCCGACAAAGGTAATTTTAAGCATCATCATCAGAGCTTTGCCTTGAATTTTTGTCTATGTTTGTGTGCTTTAAACATTTAGCTGTCAGCAAATCGTGTTGGACGTTAGAGGTTTCGCTGAGTGACTCACGTTGCTGTCCGTTTTTTTTTCTCCATCCCCTCAACCTGGAGGAAGAAAACGGTTTCATAGCAACAGGTTTGTTTAGTCCCAGGTCTGTATCAGCAGGAATCAGACGGCCAAAGCTGTGTTTGTCCTTCGTAACCAACAGCAGCAGCCAAAAAATCTGAGGCACGCTAAAGACATAATATACAGGAGCCTAGCATGTTTTATGCGCAGTCTGAGTGTCTGATCCTCTCCACAGGTCACCATGTTTGGAAGTGCTGACAAATCCAGAAGGAAGACAGGATCCGCAGAGTGCAGCCCAGTGCTTGGCCTTCTTCCAAAATTCCCCATCCTCTTCACATTTGGGCTTACAGTATGCATTCCCATCCAAACTTTGTCTTGATAGTTTGCGTTTGGAGCAAAGTGAAGTAGTATTTTCAAAAATAAGACTGTTTCTACTAGGAAAGTTAATTGAAATGTAAAGTTAATTTTTTTTAAATACATCATTGAGATCAAATGAAAATTTCACATTGGAATTAGTCACATTTTTAACCTTGAAAAACTTTTTCTTCAATACGTATGTTCTAAATTATAATTCAAATTCTCACTGTTACCTCACAATGTCTCAGTGGATTGTGGACATTTTAAGGGCCCAACTAACTAACCAACCTCAGAGGGTACATCACTGAATACAATAGATTGGACTTTACTGAGCTACAACCCATAGTGATTTTCTTTATAAAATAAACCAAAAAACTGCCAAACACAATTTTAATCCCATTTTGCTGTCTGCCAGGAATCCAGAGACAGTTACTATTAACATTCCCCAATATTATAAAGCTCTTTGAGCAACATTTATGTGTGGGGGAAATGCGATAAAATCATATGGGAACACAGAGAACACTGGTTTAAATTCTTGATTGCCCTAAGCTGTTTTTCCTCATTTATCGTGGTCCATCGTGTTGGGAGTTAAAAAAAAGAAAAGAAAAAAGATTAAAACCCCAAAAGATCATACAGGTCATACAACAGTAAGAGCCAAATTCTGAGCAAAAATATCAATCTACATGTAAACTACAATGGCTTTTGCCTTAGAGGGCAATACTGAAACATGAGAAAGACATTACAAAATCTCGTCCTGTTATGTATTAATGTAAACTCATCTCGATCTAGCTTACTTTAATGTAATAAATCTGACCATTTATATTCATCACTGTCTAAATTGCATAAAATCCATCAATATCGGGGATACTTATCCTCCTCTAAAGTTGCTCAAGAAGCCAGGTTTGAGTATACTTATCAAACATTCAGCACATAGATAGTTTAAACATAAATAAGAGACCAAGTAGTATCAGTTTATCGAAGAAAATATGAAAGTGACCATAATTTAACTTGCAGGCTTTCTCCCAAACAGGTATACAAATATATCAATGATCTAATTTCCCTTTCTGCATAGTTTAGTGAATATTTTGGTGGCTGGGCTTTCACTTGTATTGCAGTTTCCTACCTTTAAAGCAGCTTTATGTGAGATTTGCACTTCAATTATACATTAAATGGCCATAGCATTTTTAAATAGACATTAAAGAAATGTGTTTTTAGGAAATAGTTTTAACATGGCCCTTGTGAGGATAAAGCAGTCCAGAAAACGAAGGGAAAAAAAATCGTCCTGCAAAATTCAGAAATAACTTTGGAGATGCATTTGATCAATGGCGACAACTGGAAAAAAATTGACGACAGACACAAAAGTTGCAAGATTTCTCCTTGAAAAGAGATGAACTTTTGAGATATCCTTCTTACTTTCCTGTGTGGTTAATTTACAACAGGAATATGACCATATGTCATGTTTGTGTAACATTTGGTAGCATTTGGATCCATTGACTAAGGCAAATAGTATCTTCACATATGCACATTTATCCATAATTGAAATAAATATAGAAATAAAATGAGCTATTTGTACGCAATTCATTACCAAATAAAATATTGTCAATCATAGCCTTACTGTAACAAGAAAAAAAATCAATCCCCAAAAATTAAATATTAATGTTGATGTCATCTTTTTTTCTGTGGGATTTATTGTCCCGCTACAGGGGTGCCTATTACATAGATCACGATCTACCAAACTCACAAGAGCACCAAGAAACTATCGGTAGATCTCCAAGGTACTATAGGTAGATCGCACAACAATAACATTTCGATCCCTCCCCTCTGTCAGTTTCCTTAGGTAGGCTCTTTTGAATTTGGCACGTCCACAGTAAGCTTTAGCATGAATCGAGAGTGGATTTTTATCCCCGTTCCATGCCGGTCTTATAGATGTTGATAGTCCAATGCGAAGTATATCGATATATATATATATATATATATATATATATATATATATATATATATATATATATATATATATATATATATATATATATATATATATATACGTATATATATATATATATATATATATATATATATATATATATATATATATATACGTATATATATATATATATATATATATATATATATATATATATATATATATATATATATATACGTATATATATATATATATATATATATATAGGCCTTCTCTGCTGGCCTAAGAAATATCTGAATCATATATTATATTTTGTCCATCAATACTCATTAAATTCGTTCGTAAGTAGGGGGAGCGTCTGTATACATACATACACAGATGTACATCAGTAACACACTTATTTATTCATTCATTAATTTATTCATTTATTTATGTATTTTATTTATTTATTAACTTATTTATTAACTATCTAGTTATGTCTAAAATGTCTTTTCCTGTGTCTGTATTCTCACCCTCTTGCTACTCTGACAGTAAAATTTCCTGAATACGGGATGAATAAAATTATCTAATCTAATCTAACATAAATGCTGCGCTTTGTCAGTGGCCTGTAAAAAAACAGGTAGCTCGTGGAAGTTTAACTCATTGTAAAGTAGATCTTGGAGGAAAAAAGTTTGAACGCCCCTGCGCTACGTGTTGTCTCCATGACACCTCCGTCTTGAGTCTTCCTGAGGTGTGAGACGTGTGCTCGACGCCTTCAACCGCCAGGTTGTCGAGGTGGAGGAATGTGCTAATCAAAGCCCCGTTACGGCTGCAAACGCACACGCATGCACTCGCGCAAACACCTCACAGATTGACAATGAAGCCCATTCATGCTTAGAGACTCTGGAGGGAAGCACGAGCAAGAGTGTCTCTCAGTACTTGGACACATGTAATCGCCATCACTCAGCCTGTCTGATGCTGATAATGGCACGATGGGAAATTCCTGTCAGAGTGCTTTCGCAAGCCCTTTTTACTTGGCAAGCTCTGTGTTCCACTGAGAAGCAGTCAAATGCGTCATGGCATGCACACAGAGCTGTCATTAAACACAATTTGGAAAAAAAATAAAAACTCAAAACATCAAGACAATTAAAACTCACAAGGGAGTGGGTGTGTGTGTGCGCCTAAATTTTGTTCTCTGGCGTCTGGGCAGGGGCTTGTCTGTCAGTTGAACATGTTGATGGACAGTCTCCACCCACTTCTTTATTTTTAGTGCACTTTAAAGCTACATGAAACTGAAGAGGAGTAAAAACATGCAAAGTGAGTCTCGCCTGAGCTGGCAGTACGTTCCTGCGGTTGCTACTTCAGTCCAAAATCTGTGCATTTGGCATCTCAGCAGAGCTTCCATGAGTGGCTGATTGCTAACATGCACTTATTATTATTGTTATTATTTTACAGCATTATGACTGCAGCAATGCCAGACTACAAATCCTGTTTTATTTTATTTTTTAAGAGGGGAACATAAAAACATTAAAAATTACTTAGCATGGCTTATGTATTATACTAATGCAATGTTATTCACAGACACTGAAGGCTTCACTAAGACCTTGAGATGTTTGGACCCCAAACCATGTGTGCCTCCTGTTTCAGATTTCCATAGACAATTTATCAGCTGTTATGCCTGGTTTGTGCTCTGCTCACTATGGGTCGTTACAGACAGTATAAGGAAAGCTTTATAGGCTTCTAATCCATCTCAAGTCAGCTGGAGATGTCAAATCAAAATCAAGTGCTAAGGAGTTCTGATCAGAACCAAGTCAAAGAGTGGGAGTTACACCAATGCAGCATCAGATTTACTGCGTATTTGGGGTCATTGATAGGTAACTTTCTGTTGATTTTATGGTTCCACATCATTTCACATACATTTCTGAGCATATTTGGTTAACTTCCAGTTATGGTTATGCTTTTCATTTTGATCGCATTCTGCAGAATTAGGGGTCCTTCCATGAAAAATAAACTCTGGTCATGGGCCCCAATAATACTTGTAGTTTTTTTCTTTTTCAAGTCATAGTATCTACATAAGATCTCCGTTAAGGCTTCAAAATCACAATAAGGTCACACATTTCACAATAGTGTAAAAAGATATAATTTTATTGCTGTAGCAATCTAAAAGTCAAATAGCATAAGCTTGATACATTCTCTCAAACATAAATATAATTAAGTACAATTCTAACCAATTTTATGAAAGTATGATAAATTACAAATGTATGGCAGGAAAACAGAACAGTTGTCGTTACACATCATCCAATCATGCAATTGTGGCAGATCAAATAAACATTACTGAAAGATAGAACTGTGTTACCATGTGACAACCACAAGCTAAATAACATAGCTGTGTTGTCAGTATTGCTCCCAGTAAAAAATAATAATATCCTTGTTTGTCTTTCTGTTTTCTGGAGACAATGATCTTAAGGCACAGTGTAGGTCATTGCAGAAAGCTGTAGGTGGATTTTTTTGCATGACAATAACATGTTGCATGTTCAGGTCATTGTACTGCTGAATCAGCACAAAACTGTACCAAGGAGTGGGAAGTGAAATAGAAAACAAATCTCTCTTAAGTTCCACCCCTCCAACCCTCATTTGAGCCAATGGCGCCGGGTCAAAAAAATTAGCCGGACCTCGCTCTGAACGCCACTGCGCCCGACGATGGGAGCCCGCTGCTATGTGGTATTACACGCCGAGAAGCACGCCCATGAAGTCGGAGCCATTCTGTATCGTGACAGAGGCACTGGCGGCGTTATCCACAAAGATGGAAGTGTACTGGCCAGCCTGCAATGGGACAAAAAAGCACCTCACATAAATCTATATGTACAGTGAACCCAGTTTATCACAGGCATACCAGACTCATCTGCAGTAGGCAAAAAAACACAATTTCATGATAGTTTCACCCTTCATATATGATATAAACACATTTAAAATGCTTGAATAGAGTAAATTCGCCTCTAAACACAATTATCAAATCACAAATACAGTTATTTAATGGAATGGAATGGATTAAAAACAAAACAAAACTTGTGTATATTAGTAGGGGCCATGACCACGTTTGGTTTGATTATTTTAATTTGATTAATATTGTTTTTAAAACATTTTATAATGTATAATGTCATTTATTCAATCAAAATGGAATTAAATAATAATGATTATTAATAATAAAAATAATAATACCAGGTTCCCACACACATGGACATCAGGTTCTGGGTCATTTAGACCACCCTTATATACCAATATAAAAATGTTAATATTCTTTCCAACATGACCCAAAATGTTGTGCTATTATTTTTGTTTTATTTTAACTACCAAAACCTGTCTTCTTGCCCTAGAAAGAGTTCAAGTGGTGAGGCCTCGTGGGATTGTGTGAAGGTGAGTAGCCAAACTGGGTTTACACGGAGCTCGAATTACAATATATATGAATACAAGCCAAACTGAATAAAACCACTCCACTTAAACAACTCTTTCAGAATAACAAGCTGAATCCGAATGAATTTTAATTCCGAATAACAGGGGTAGCACATTCCATTTTCTTAACCAATAAGAAGTAAAATCATTTTATTGTATAGGTTGATTCAGAAAGAATTACACATTAAAAATAAAGTGCCTAAATAGAGCATGCAACTGTATTATTTTTAAGATTTTACTTAAAGATAAGATAAGATTTTACTTCTTATAGTACAAACTGTAAAATATCCTAACATCATTGCACGCAGAGACAACAGAAAGACAGAAAAAAGAACTATTCTAAACAGTACAGTAAAGTTCATCGAAGCTGGATTTGAACAAAATGTCGAACCAATAAGAAACCACTGTATCACATCTGTAAAACAGACGGTCCAGATTTGAATAATCACGTCCCGTGTAAACAGTTCCCTTGCTAGCCGTAATTGGGACAATTTTAATTGGAATAAGGACAAAATCTGCCTGTAAACCGGGCTATAGATTACTATAATACTCCCTCACAAATGTCATGTACTGTTGTTTAAATATAGTGTTCTTTGTATTGTATTGTTCACAAAATCCAAACAGGAAATAGGGCTCATGAACACACTACTGAAACAAGCTTATATATGGCTATGAATAAGGAGAAAATAAATATTTTTGGGATGCTTTGATCACTTTTTAATTGTGATCACAATTGTTCTTCCTGTACACGGTGAAAAGATGTGCCGCTATCAGGTGACATGCAAGTGCACACTTGCTAAACTGTAGATGTATTAGGTAAGTAGGCAGTAGTTTACATGGAAGGTTGTGACAGAGTACTTTTAACCAAATGGCTCTAGAGTTATTTAGAAAACACATTATATATCAGATAACTTGAAAATGACTCACCTGAAGCTCCAGGAGACCCTGAACACTCACACTAAATATCCGACTGTTACTTTCCAAGCCCACGATCATTTCCAACGAACTGTAAAACAATAATATTTGAAGAACTATAATATTGGCAAAATGATAAACATCAATGTCAAATTTCTTTATTGATACACAGAGAGTTGGGAGCTTTCTCATAATTTTCACAAAACCTTTGAGTAATAAGAACAGACATTTTGCTCTTAAGATGCTCCATGTTGTTTTGCAAGAATGTTTCCATACAAATTGAAAAGTCCCAGCCGCTCTGACTTTCCAAATTCAAGTCTAATGCTTGCAAGAACTGAAATGAGACTGTAACAAAGTCAAATAAAACAAATAGGCAAGTTAAGAATGTGAGCACTGTAGTGCTAGTCAGATTTATTTCTTCCTGAATAAGCTCTTTCATACGGTGACGGTCGCGAGCCATATTGTTAAAGTGCGCTTAGATTTCATAAAGTTGCCTCACTCTCCAGTGTGTTGTTGGAAATGATTATTTGTATTATTTTATAATGAATCGGTACGGTGGGCCGAGTGGTTAGCACGTCTGCTTATCAGTTCTGAGATCGAGGGTTTAATCTCCGGTGAGTTTTGACCTTTTTGCGTAGAGTTTTTATGTCTCCCCTGTTTTCTCATGGTATTCCTGTTTCTGGCCATTTCCCCAAAACTTGCAGGGTAGGCTGTGTAGACACTCAAAATTGTCCCTAAGTATGAGTGTGTGCGCAAATGGTTGCGCCTCTCTGTGTGCCCTACAATTGACTAGCAATCAACTTAAAGTGTCCGCTGCCTACTGCCCAATGTTGGCTAGGCTAGGCTCCAGCACCCTCGTGACTCTTGTGAGGATAAGTGGAACCGGAAATGAATCAAAGAATAAATACCATCATGATTTGTTATTGGGACATGGGACATTTTGTTATAAAATAAAATAGGTTGACCAGTATCCTAGTAAAAAATAAAACGTGTTCAGCATCAGAGGTTGCACCAAATTAGCTAATGCATAATACTTACGTGTATCTGTGGCAAAGTGACTCAATGCAGATCAGTACACGGATATTGTCCCTTGCTTTCAGCTGGCTCTTGCTTCTTTTTACTTCACTGTGATCTGCAAAAAGTCAATGTATTCTGTTAAATCTAACGTGACACTACTCAATTTAGTATGTTTTACCTTATTAGGGCCTTTCACGGCTATGGTGAATTGCAATATAACAAATAGCATTAGTTGCTTAGCCTTGATGATTTCCAATAACCTAATAGGTGAATTGTCCAGAAAGCCCAATGTTACATCTGGTGAATTTAGTGCAATACCAGTTGAAAAGCATAGTATTTTTTTAAAAGTATGAAACAAGATTAATGCAATGAGGTTGAAAATTGATGTTATAGAGAGGCATGAGTGGCCACTGACCAGACGGTTTTGAGTGGCACATGCATTTTGATTTACCAATGTGGACATTAGCAGAGAACTGGTAGATCCCTGTGATGGGTGCAGTGAATCTGCCAGTAGACTGGTCCATGCCTGCCCCTCTCAGGAAGGCTCCCTTGGCTGGCGGCTGCAAACAATATCAGATTTTCTGAATAACAGTCTTTTCATTAAGTATTGCATCATGATAAAATTTTGTAAGTGAATGCACACTTGAGGAAGTGTTACACCTCCTAGTTCATTTGATTAAAGGAGCAATATGTAAGATTGGTGGCCAAAAACCAGGATCTTAACATTGAAGTGCATAACAGCTTCCATTTGAGTCGCCAAATAAGTGTTTTGCAATGGAGAAGGAAGTTGCGTTATCATACCAATGTTGCATTTTGGCACGTGTAGTCTACAATTTACCTGTATTACATAACCTAAAGTTAAAAGAATACACAGTGCAGTCTTCAAATATAAGGGTTTCAAATTGCACCAAGTATGAACAGATCGGATGGACTGATTGAAATCGATATGAGAATTGTGCAACGTAAAAATCGTAGAACCTTTTTTTCAACACTTAGTTAACAGCAACAAAGACGATTTTAGTATTCCTCCATTTAACTTCAGTTACCAACTAACATTGGTACATGCGTAAAGATGCTATCTTTGCCTTGGTCAATGGACAACCACGTAGCACGGAAATACTAACTTTGTTCATATTGCTATTGTGAATTTACCATACAAGAATGTAATGTGGGAAAACTCAAAAATACATCCCCTGTTGAGCAGGAGTTGTGCAACTTTGGAATCTGTTGTCAGTTTTTCCTTTCTCTTTAGTTATCTCCATTGATGTCCAAGGTATATCTTTGTTTTGTTTCTGAATTTGTCAAGACTCATTTGACATTAAACGTAACATTTTTTCTCTATGGTAGGTGTTATTGTTAATTATGCCTGTGACATTGGTAGTAACATTAGTTTACATAGCCTACAGAATAGTGGCAACCCAAACGAAAGAAAAAAAAATCTAATAATTGGCTGGTTTGTGGAGGATGGGATATCCGATGTAAACATAAAAATAAAACAATAACAACTTTACGCCTTGACAATAGACTTTTAAAATTGGAAATTGGCTTAACCATTGAGAACAATGTTATAAGTACTTCGAAAACATTTTTTTTTATTTGTATTGAAATAGTTGGGCCATTGAATGAATAATTGGAGTGCAAATCTCACATACAAATCTTTACTTGAAGCCCACCAGTAACTATACAATAATATTCACAAGCATACATTCTATTAGTTTTAGTTTATTAAATGGCTTTTGATTCTAAATCTCAGAAAACAGCTTGACTCTGGTCACATTAGAGCAACCATCCGGCCAAGGGACACATCTAAGAAAGGGTAGCACAATATGTGAAAGACTAACTCAATAAACCAGATTTGATGGTAATTCATGGAAGTGCTCAGAAGGTAAAAAAAAAAACTGGCATTGGATGCATGTAAAAACAAGGATGTTTATACCAGAATTATGAAAAATTGTGCTTGGAGCGCTCCAAAAGCTGTCACTCTCAGAGTTTGTCAAATAATTTATAAAATTGGTCAGGTTTCTCGATCCCCCTGGCTTGGCATCTTTTCACTTGGTAAATAGTCCATGCCAAGCATAAGAAATTACATGAGAACAAAAACACCTCTCAAGAATGAATGAACTTGGAAGAGAACTTTGGTGAATGTGCAAAAAATGAAAGGTCCTTTTTCTTTGTGGACAAATTCAATGAAAAGCGGCGGTCCCACCATCGTAATACATTCTAAAACCATTTCAAAATTACGAACTCATCACTCTGTTTCCACTACATTGCTTCACAATTGTTATGTAGTTAAAGATAAATTAAATTGAAACATCTTTGATTCTGTTTCCAGTGGGATTTGGGCCTCATTTGAGCTACTTTAGACAATGTTTGATCGATCACCATCAAACCAGAGGAAACCAAATATTCCCTTAAAAGAACTACAGAGTTACATCCTTGTGTTTTACAATCCTCTGTCTATAAAGGTTATGCTTTGCCAGTCTCGTCAACAGGCTTCTTCCACTACAGCATACAGTTTCTTACAGGGTCTATTTCTGTCAGCTTCAAACTTTACTCCAAGTTACACACAGAGTGCCTTTTGTGAACCATCCAGAGGGTGATGTGTGGAACTGGATGGATATTTTTGACTGGTAGGTTTTTGGGTGGAACTTCAGGTTCTACCGGTGCCAATTACTACTAAAGTGGTAATTTCTCACACAAACTAAGCCAAACACTACACTTTGGCCATAAAAAGTTTACCAGTGAGAAGCAAATAGGTAAAAAAAAGACAAGAAGAGTTTGCAACTGATTTAAAAGGTTTAGGGATTAATATTTAATGTATGTAATGTATTTATTTTTTCACATTTTTGACGAGACTTTTGTTGTAAAAGTATCTGACCTTGGCAAATATCTGCCTACCATATAGTGTAAACATAATGAGCAGTAAAAATGTATTTTTAGTTTGTCTTATTTTTAAATTGCCTTCTCACCAAGGGAAATGTCTCTGTTATTGCAATCATCTTTAAAATACCTCATAAGATCCTCATAAGTGGTATATTATGAATTTCTCTACGCCAAGTTTCATTAAAACGAGTTCAACAGGTGGTTCGTTAGTACGACATCATTTTAAGCCAATATTTTCCTTGATATTTCTTGTGTATGTGTGTGTACTATAAAAAAAGACTTACGTAAAGACATACTGAGCATACACGGTAAAACGACAGTTGCAGAACTTGAATTTTGTAGTTAATCTAAGTATAAATTGAAATTGTGTTTAGTAGTTTGAACTCAAAATCTTAAGAAAACTTGACTTAACTTTAAGTATAGTGCCTTGCAGAAGTATTCGCGAAACCAAAATCGAATGTTTTGGCCACAATGCAAGACGATATGTTTGGCATAAAAGCAGCACAGCTTATCACCCTGAATGCACCATCCCCGCTGTCAAACATGGTGGTGACAGCCTCATGGTCTGGGCCTGCTTTTCTTCAACAGGGACAGGGAAAATGGTTAAATTGATGGGAAGATGAATGGAGCCAAATACAGGACCATTCTCGAAGAAAACCTGTTAAGAGTCTGCAAAAGACCTGAGACTCAGACATATATTTATCTTCCAACAGAAAAATGATCCAAAACATAAAGCTGCCAATATAAAATATATTACTACAACATTTATAGTCCAAATGGATTTTGAGTTTTGATCTCAGGCCAACACAATGGCTGTGGAACACGAAAATTATAAACACCCGTGTTGAAGGCATTGAGAGAGAGGAATTTAAGTATGAACCACAAACGTGATAATGTAATTTTAAAAAAAAAATCCAAGATTGCGCCGTCACGCGGCAGCCAGTGGCAGTAGCTCTGCCTACTCTTATTTGTTTTTCGTGTTTTACAGCCTTTCTATCTTTTTTTAAAATACATTTTAATATTTCTTAATACATTCCTTTTTACTTTACTTTGTACTTTATACTTTTTACTTTAATGTTTTTACAACTTTCTTTGTTCTGTTAGCCTGGCTTCTTTCTGCTACTTCTTTTTTGGAACCATTCAGCCATGCCTATGCTGTCATACACATGGGACTAGCTGTTACAATACGCAGCAGAAGGAGCAACACCTCAATGCCGCTGGAAATTCAGAGCTGGACAAAAGCGACGCTTTAGACCAACCATTCCATCATGGGATAAGATGGAAGAGCTGTCGGCGCTTACCAGGCCGGAAACGGAGTCGAGGGGTTCTACTCTGCTACTGTTGATTCTTCAGCTTCAGACTACTGAGGAACTGTGCAGATAAGCTTGGAAGAGTGACTCTGCATATTCTATTCCTCGGTCACAGTCTGCAGAAGTTCCCCATCTTGTGGAAGACTTCCTGTGTGTGGTTTCAGCTTTATCCAACTCTACAACGTCTTTTTCTTGAGTCTCTATCCGTTTTTGCTACCGCAACCAAGATGGCGCCGCTCAATTGGCAGCCGGTGGCGGTAGCTAAGTCCGCTCTTGCGAGTTTTGTGTGTTTGCTGCTTTTCTCTCTTCATGATTTGATTTGGTGATGCTTAATGATCCCATAAACTTTGATTTGCTTTGTACTTTGTGCTTTTGCTTTGTTCTTCTGCGGCCTTTGCGACTGTATTGTCTAACTTGTAATTATGTGTAACTATGCCTTTCCTGTATCTGCATTCTCACCCTCTTGCTACTGTCACAATGAAATTTCCTGACTACCGGATGAATAAAGTTATCCAATCCAATCCAATCCAATTAATATAGACTTGATAAAATTAGTTAGGAATACTCAAAATAACAGTCTTCTTGAGCTCACAAATTTGAGTTACGTCTAATTACAATCTTAGGTTAGCATGACTAATTGGAATGATGATACGCAGATACACACACCTCCCAGGATATTCTGACATTGTACAAAAACTGGCTGGAAGTACTTCAACAATAGGCAAAGAGCCATTTTAAGGTAGACTGTCAATCACAGGGTTTGTGTTGGCATTCATGCTCATATTCACACCTTTGAGTTTTGAAGTGACACATGCATTTTGGAATGTCAGAAAATGGTAGGAGCCCCTGGAGAAAGTGCCTTGCTATCCATGTTACATGGTGCTTCTTACATTTGAAAAAAAATCATAATAATATTAATTCCTATGTGGAAATAAATGGCTTGAGACATGTAGGAAGCAGAGCACAGTTGTGAACTTTGGCAACATACTGTTTGAAAATTCTGGAGCTCCACCAGAGTCTTCTTGTCAACAACAACAGGTCCCTTGAGTTTGCAGTGGAAAGCCTCCTCTATCCGCCGGTAGGACGTCATGCCCTCTTGCAACGTGAGGAGAGCCATGGGAAGCTGGCTAGAAGTGGGTTGTTGATCCACTGCCATGGCCCGTCTCTCTGTAGCCTCTGTTTGAAACACAAAATTATCTCATCCCTTAAGTGCTGAGCAAGCAATATGCTTCCATACCTTTGATCATCTCTTTGAATTCTTGGAGAAGAACTTCCTGGGTGACCTCAGCTCCAGGTGAGCCAGGTGGTCCCTGTGGGCCAGGGGGACCTGGAGGACCAGGTGGGCCTGGCTAGAGAAGGATAAATGTTAGCAAGTAAGCAACCAAAGTCACAGATGCCATTAGGGCAGAGTAAATATGTGTCTTTTGTGTAGAGGTAGAATTGTGCTGAGAAAAACTAGAAGAATTCCACAGGTAAAAAAGTAAAGGACATCTTTCCTCTTGACATGGGGCTTTTTATTACAACAAGAAGACTTCTGTCTTCTTTCCATTCTGGAAGTCCATGCATCCACAAATCAACATATTTCACTGTGTGGTTTGGTTCATCAATTTATAAATGAATAAAATATTAATACAAAACTACAGTATTAACTTAAAATGAATGGAAATATATCCACTCTGGATATGGGCCCTAAGAACTTTTTTTCTTTTCATAGTATTTGCCTACCACTGACAATGATACAGTTGTGGTCAAAAGTTTACATACAGTTGTGAAAAACATAATGTCATGGCTCTCTTGAGTTTCAAGTTATTTCTACAACTCTGATTTTTCTCTGATAGAGTGATTGAAACAGATACTTCTTTGTCACAAAAACATTCATGAAGTTTGGTTCTTTTATGACTTTATTATGGGTGAACAGAAAAAAGTGATCAAATCTGCTGGGTCAAAAATATACATACAGCAGCGCTAATATTTGGTAACATGTCCCTTGGCCATTTTCACTTCAATTAGGCGCTTTTGGTAGCCATCCACAGGATTCTGGCAAGATTTCTGACATGGACTTGTTTCTTCAGCATTGTCCACAAGTTCTAAACGGGGTTTAAGTCACGACTTTGGGAAGGCCATTTGAAAACCTTAATTCTAGCCTGATTTAGCCAATCCATTACCACTTTTTATGTGTGTTTGGGGTCATTGTCCTGTTGGAACAACCAACTGCGCCCAAGACCCAATCTTCTGGCTGATGACTTTAGGTTATCTTGAAGAATTTGAAGGTAATCCTCCTTCTTCATTATCCCATTTATTCTCTGTAAAGCACCAGTTCCATTGTTAGCAAAACAGCCCCACAGCATGATACTATTACCACCGTGCTTGACGTAGGCATGGTGTACTTGGGGTTAAAGGCCTCACCTTTTCTCCTCCAAACATATTGCTGGACATTGTGGCCAAACAGCTCGATTTTTGTTTCATCTGGCCACAGAACTTTCCTCCAGAAGGTCTTATCTTTGTCCATGTGATCAGCAGCAAACTTCAGTCAAGCCTTAAGGTGCCGCTTTTGGAGCAAGGGCTTCCTTCTTGCACGGCAGCCTCTCAGTCCATGGAGATGCATGTGTTGCAGCAGCTTCTAATTCTTGGCAGATCTGCTTTTTGGTGATTCTCGGTTGAATTTTCACCCTCTTGACCAATTTTCTCTCAGCAGCAGGTAATAGCTTGCGTTTTCTTCCTGATCGTGGCAGTGACAAAACAGTGCCATGCACTTTATACTTACAAACACTTGTGCACTGTTGCTCTTGGGACCTGCAGCTGCTTTGAAATGGCTCCAAGTGACTTTCCTGACTTGTTCAAGTCAAGGATTCGCTTTTTCAGATCCATGCTGAGCTCCTTTGACTTTCCCATTGTAGCGTTTGTGGGTGTTTGCATCCAATGAGCCCTATTTAAATGGCCTCAGAGAAGTCACCAGCTGTAGTCACTCATAATCACTCACAAGAAGTTAAGAGGCCATGCTATGAAGCTCATTTCACTGACACAACTTTCTAAGTCACCAAAATTGCTAATTCGTGTTGCTGTATGTATATTTTTGACCCAGCAGATTTGATCACTTTTTCTGTTAACCCATAATAAAATCATAAAAGAACCAAACTTCATAAATGTTTTTGTGACAAAGATGTATCTGTTCCAATCACTCTATCAGAGAAAAATCAGAGTTGTAGAAATAACTGGAAACTCAAGATAGCCATGACATTATGTTCTTCACAAGTGTATGTAAACTTTTGACCACAACTGTACGTTCATATAAACTGGGAGGATTATCTCTGAATGCTAATGTATCAATGCCATTGACTCTTAGAGATCCAAGCCATTTTAACTGATCCATGTCAAAATGGACTGACTGTCTAGCTACAACAATGAAAGCCAACAAGGTAAATACGTGCCCTATGTTAAATACTACAACAATCTCAACAAGTTCACTGGTTTTACCAAAGGTCTTTTCCGTTTGCGACACTTTGCAGGGAAGTTGCCAACTGGGCGTTTGACAAAGTCCATCCATGATCCCAATGGATCCACTCGTTGGTTATCAGAAACCTGTAAAAAGAAGGTAAAATTGCCTTGAATTTGAAAAAAAAAGTGAAGTCGAATTATTTTGTGGTTATAATAAAAGCTATTACAAAATAAAAAAAGATCGAATTTGCCATTTACTATGTAAGACTGAGGGAAATGAAAGTTCATGTTTGTCAAAATTTCCAAGTCTGATGAAATATAAATCTAATTTCTCAGAGAGAGCAGGTTTGATACATAACCTGCTGAAATTCAGCTCTTGATTTGGCTTATTAGATTTTTTTCTTTTTCTCAAAAAGACAAATTGCTTTGGATCAACACTAATCTTCAAAGGCAGTATTGAAAATCAAGAGCTGCAAAGTGTGGACCAAGAGTTCACGTTGCAAATTGCTTTTGGAAATCAGAGAAGTCATATCCTTCAGAGCAAAAAAGAAAAGCACCAACCAGAAGACATGCAATTCCTATTTCAGCAATACTCGCCCAAGCTACAATCCGTGCCTTAAAAAAGCGTGACCTCATCAGTAGGGATATGGGTAGGAAACCGGCCTATTGGCATTGCAGACCTGTCTCCTATTGACGCTGCATGGCTCCTCCAAAAGTGCAAAATGCAAACATGGAACGGTTGTGAAAATAAAATTGTATATTGCCAGGATTTCACCAACAAAGCTCCAGTCATTAGTGCATTCCAGAGGTGCTCAGACTATTTCAGCACACGCGCTTGTAAAGAAATGACCAGTCAAAACGGTCTACTATATATTTAATGAGAAATATATCGAGGATTCTTGTAACTTATGTTGATGTATAGTATGTCACATGACCACATATGTACAATTCAACTTTAATTGTATGGCTTCAATTCATGACAATGTCACCCTAGGGAGGTTAACAGACAAGCCAAATTCATAATAGCCCAGCTAAGGACTCCAACAGACTGGATCAAATCTTATTCTCATGCGATCTACCAACAGTACCTTTGCAATCAACTCATAGATTGCGATCAACATATTGAGCACTCCTCATGTATATACCATATTTATTCGAGTATAACGCGCAAACTTTTGTACCAAAAAACTGAAACAAAGTTATACACAAATCTCAGTGAAACACTGAGTTCCGCCAGTGACGTAAAACCTGTCTTTGTCCGCTAGATGGGACGCGAGAGCCCGTTCTATTGGCCGTAAGCTCACGCTTTAAAAAAAAAATAGAACTCAAGAAGAATGGAATCAATTGTTTGGTGAATTTGATGATGAAGAATCAGACTTTGAAATGTTTTAAATATTATGGGGATGAATTAGAATTTAGGGATTTAAAATGGTAAATTCCATTTGAGAATTGTGTTTATACTGGTAGTTTGTTTTACCAGGTTTCCATACCATATGTTGTGATTAAATGTTTTGTCATGGCGACAGGTGTTCAGCATTTGCCAGTTACCAATACCTGTGCAATCCTTGGTGTGAGCTGAGAAAAAGTGAAAAAAAAAAAAATACCAATTTTTAGTCACAAATTATGGGTGCGCGTTATGCACGTGTGTGCGTTATACTCGAATAAATACGGTACTAGTTTGTGAACACTTACTCAGTGGAAAGGTAATGTAGAAATGTGGCAAACACAATCCAATACTGTAATCCAAATGTTGTCCCTCCAAACATTTCACTCAGGTCAGGTGCCATGTCAGAACCCATTTGGCCAAACAGGCTTAGACAAATGTAAACAAAGTGAATGATTTCTAAACACGTTCCTCAAGCAAGCTGGTGAGAAATGATTTTGCACCCCTTGTATGTGTAGACTGTCAACACATTTATAATAACATAACATACATGACATAGCATTGCAATAATTGCATTACTGTATACCCATACTCCATATGATTTTAACGTTGTTAGTCTCCTTTTAAAAGAGTGTCCTTATCTAAAACAACTCACTTATAATAAGTTGCTCTTGGGCCTCCATTAGCCAAAGATTATATGTTCCAAGATATCTGGACATAATATCGTCATGCATTACACTGTGCATTTTGATTTATGTCAAAGGAGAGCCGAAATGAATTCCAATCGCATCAATCTTAAGCGGCCTTTCACCAAATGTCAAAAGCTCGCAGTCGAGATAGATGAGGAGATAAAAACAAGCCATGAAAGGTGAGTCCTCTGAAATGGAATTTGTTTAGGTTTGGCAGTGGGTTGCAGATCACTTATCTGCAAAACCAACACTACATTTTTTTCCCACTGTAAGACCTGCCTCTTGTTCCACTGCAATAAAAAAGTGGCGTCTTGTTTGCCTTCTCAAAGTGCTGGAACCAAAACATTTCCCCTCGAATATTTGGAGTTTCTCTTCTGTCTGAAAGCAGACTAAATAAACAAGTTAACATGCTGGATTTTCTTCTGTTTTGTTGTGCTTCTGAGGCTAGGAAACATACAAAAGCCAAAATGAGAATTTATGAGATTACTTTTCAGGCTTTCAATACAATTTCCAACAAAACTGAGCCCCTTAGTAAATTCCTACATAAGGTTTTAAGAAAAAAGTATAAATTGGAAGCCAAAAAAAACTAGAAGGCACAGCAAGTGTTAAAATTCTACTTTTTAACTTATTATTTCTACTTAAATTTGTGTATTCATGCATGGTATTAATACGTGTGGCCTACGGCTGGCTGACTGGCGACCAGTCTAGGGTGTAGTCTGCCTTTCGCCCGAAGTCAGCTGGGTTAGGCTCCAGCAACCCCTTCGAGGATGGGTGGTATGGAAGATGAATGAATGAATGATATTAATATGTGATATATTTGATCATTAAAGTTAAATGCTTTGAGTTAGATTGAAAAAAATAATAATATTAGATTTCAACTGAACACACCCACATGCCCTCTACTGACAGACTTGGAACTTAAATGCTGATAGGTCCGGATTCATTAATCCAATTAAACAAAAAATTGGGCTCTGAGGGTCGATGCGTATACACCGTTGAGACATAGTAACCACCCAAAATGTAATTCTCATCCATCCAAGAATAACGGAGGAGTAGCTAGTTTAACTATTTTGTTGTTGTTGTTTTTTGTTAATGGATGTTCTTTTTCTTCAACAACATTAATAATAAAAAGGCAGTGAGACCTTGAGCCCTCTTTTCAGGCCGCCTGAAAAAAATATATATATTAGATCCTTTTTTTTTCATTCATTCATTTTCTGAACTGCTTTGTCCTCACTAGGGTTGTGGGGGGTGCTGGAGCCAATCCCATCTGACTTCGGGCCAGAGGCAGGGGACACCCTGAACTGGTGGCCAGCCAATTGCAGGGCACGGGGAAACAGACAACCATTCACTCCCACACTCATACCTAGGGGCAATATAGAGTGTCCAATCAGCCTACCATGCATGTCTTTGAAATGTGGGAGGAAACTGGAGTACCCGAAGAAACCCACACAGGCCTGTGGAGAACATGCAACTCCACACAGGTGGACTGACCAATATACATAAATCATCCAAGAAATATATTTTGTGAAACTACAAGCATTCTAGTACTTGATTTATATTTGCTATTAAGTTTTTTTTAACTAAATGACTTATATAGTTAGTGTACAGTCAGTCTGATTAGTTCAGGTTATTCAGGTATTTCAACCCTCAATTTGGGCGAGAAATTCCAATTTAAAAGTAAGCAAAAGCTTCAAATTCATCGTTTCTTAAGTCTTGAGCAGCTATTTGCATCATTGTTGCACTGGTTTATTTGACATTAAAAAAAGAAAAACGCAGCATATTATTAACAGGAATTCACTCTGAGCTCATTATCTTCTTTAAAACACACACATAAGCATACACAATTCATTCAACGCTCCAACAATTCCAACCTATGCAAGGGAAAACATCGTAATGGAAGTTGGTATTAATCATTCTGTAAGATGGTGATTCAAGTATCTATACAGAAATAATTGTCAAGTTAGGTGCTTAAATGAAAGCAATTACATTAGCTGTTGCTATTCACACTTGAGCACACAATAAATCCCTGGTGGGTTAAGTTTTAATATTGAATTACAAGTGTGTGCAGGAGTGCGTGTGTTTGTGTGTGTGTGTGTGTGTCTGTGTGCGGGTATCTTAGGACATTAATTTTGCTCAATTGCAACCATTAGAAAAGTCCAATGAATTTTGACTTAGAGAGAGAGGATCAAAGGTGAGCAATTGTTAGTGTCATGCAATAAGTTAAACACAATTATTATTATTATTTTTAATCAACTTTATAGTGTTATTGCCGCCCGTATGCTGCTTCAGAAACACAATTTCAAACATGTAGAAACATTAAGAATTGTTGCATGTTACAGTTAAACTAACAGAGAAATTACCACCAAGTTTTGGAAGTGCATCAAAGCACGTATCGGAAAGAAAATCATTGTCATCTGTATGTCGAACCTCCCGCATGTAACTTAAGGCATATTCACAGATGCACAGTTTGGTCTGAAAGGTTTGTGGCGCGGACCATTTTGTCTGCTGCGAATACAAACCAGCGAATTCTGGTGTGGAGGAAAGATCTGGTCTAAGACCTCGCTGGAGAGGTGATCTCGGTTGGCATCCAAACAAACTGGGGGGTGTTTCGCTTTATGTGGGACAATGACTGCACAGTGGTGTGAACCAGTTCATAAATCACACACCTTTTTGCATGAAACAGGCTTCCGTAGCCAAAAGCATTATGGGAAATGTGTGGTTAGCATCACACCTCTGTGATTTCTTACATGTTATACAGTGTTACTACACCCAGACAGTTTTCTCCAATGATTAAATTATGTCTCATGGGACTCTTGCAAGAATTGCCTTGTGAGAAGGAACTGTCCAGACCAAAAAGCAAAACGGTGAATTTTCCAGGTGTGACTACACTCTTGTGGAGTATTCCCACTTACATTGTTTGGTCTGGACTATACCCAAAAAGTTCTTGTAACTCATCTTCAGGTATCCTTCCGTCTGGTATCAATACAAACCAGCCTGTCCGAGAACTCGCCAGAGAGGCGGTCTCAGTTTACATCCCCACCTTGGTGCAAAGGAGTTCTGAAATCACACACTATTTCGGACGTAACAGGCTTCTGTAGCTACAGACATGATATATGTGAAATGTAAGATGATGGAATAGAAATTGAAAAAAAAATGAATAGAAATTAAATTGGTGGTTAAAGGTGGGTTTGGTGAGCAGTATTCTATCATGTTGACCACGATAGGATGAGTCTAACAACTGTTATTGTGTATTTCTTGGATTATTCAAATCCTAAATGGTAGGAAGGAGGAACAACAATTCGCTACATGCTGTTCTAACTGTATGTTGATCGGTTTGATGTTTTCAAGTGGGGACGGGATGGGCTTGGGTACCAGACTGACAGCTGAAAAAGAACACAGGGGACCTTCTTTGATCACTACCAACGCATAGGCGTCTGGAAGTGGCCTCATCTGTCAACAACCCAAACTGAGAGAGAATGCCATGTTGTCTGCCAGAAGATGAGATTTCTCAAACGACAAACTGGTATTAAACATTGAAAATGAGCTGTGTAAAGCACGAATACAACCAAAGCAACAACCAGCTGCTGTGGTGTTGAATTTATAACCCTTCTCCATCAATAGTCATATTACCTAAAATGACGCACATTTTAAAGTCACAATTTATGGAGGGTCAAAATTCAGAAAACTCTCAGTGATAAAACATACACAAATGGTCATCTCAAACTCCATAGGAAGTGCTGGCTATATTTTCCATGAATTTCACATGTACTTGTACACAACTTGGTGCACCAAAGCAGAAAGCAGTGTTTTGTTGTTGATAAAAAAAAAGAAAAGAAAGAAAGAAACTATTGCGAAGGCATGGTTAAGGCTGGGTAGACAGGATGATGAAGAGCCTAGTAATCCTCTTGTTATTTTCCATGCCTATGCTGCTCCCTGTGCAGTCATCCATGCATGGCTGGATGGGGATCACAGTGCTCCCATCACAAACTGAGAGGCAGGGATCCCAAGAGGATAAGAGCATCCTGCTAACCTGATTTTCTCCAATTTTCTGACAGTAGGCATATTTACCTTCGAGACATATCCTGTTGTGAATGTTTGTCAGTATTGGTTTTGTCCAAAGAAAAACAATTGCAGTAGAAATGATGAAGTCAAATGCTCCTGGAGTCACACAAATTGAAATTCAACCCATATTTTTGGGGTAAAATTTACATCAGACTTCACACAGATATTCAACACTATGCTCATCTATAAAAGCTCCACCCACAAATGGCTGCTTTTGTAACTTTTTTTTGCAACGGTTATTAACCAGTGTCAGCGATGAGTATTAGGAAAAGAATTTGAGAGGACTGTACAAAGAAAGTTACTTGAACCATGCAGACTCAAATTCAAAACAGTAACACTCAGTGATGGGATCAGTGTAAAAACTACAATCAGTAGGTTTTGAACAAGAGTGTGTCGGGTTGATCCAAAATGTCACAAAGACGTCACCCAGGATGAGAGAGAGGAAACAAACCTCACCTTAGGCTAAATCCAGCCATTAATCGACACACTGTGTGTGTGATGATTGACTTGACTCATCAATTACAGGCATTGTGGATTGTTTGGAGCTCTCAACAATGACAGATGGCTCTCATCTTTTGTTTAGACAGCAATGAGCATTACATTCTCTTCAAGAGTTTAAATAGGGACAGGGAATACGGTTCATGTGAGATTTTTTTTTAAAATGTATAACAAGTCCCCCTCACACTATTCGGACTATTGTACTTTCAAATGGAATTGCCCAATGCTAGCAGCCCACACACATTGGTCTGAATGCGTTCCCACTTGGCATGAGGGGAAAAATTGTAAATATGAAGTGTAAATATTAAGCTCGTTTGATGACACACATTCCATGCCAGGATGCCTCTAGCAGACAAGTTGTTTTTCTTGCCATGTGTCGAACGATAAACTTACTGAATAGGTAGTCTGAGTTGTTCAGGGCACACTTTGCTGAAGGAAAGTGTGTCCAGAGCAGCATTGCTGGTTAAGATAAACTAGTTTTATTTTTTATTTTTTTAGCCAAAGCATGCAAAAAGTAGATGTTATCAGCAGTCTATGAACTTCATTAGTGTAAAACTGACTCTTTAGGGGCGGTGTTTGTGAATACAATATTGTAAAAAATAATTTTGAAAACCAGCCCAGTGGTTAGCATGTCGACCTCACAGTTCATGGGTCAAGGGTTCGATCCCAGGTCGGTCCTCACTGTGTGGAGTTTGCTTGTGCAGGTTTTCTCTGGGTTCTCCAGTTTCATCCCACATCCAAAAAAACATGCAGGGTAGGATGGTTGAAGACTCTAAATTGTCTGTAAGTATGAGTGTGGACGTAAATGGATGTATGTCTACTTGTGCCCTGCGATTGGCTGGCTACCGTATTCAGGGGGTCCTCCACTTGGTGCCTGAAGTCGGCTGGGATAGGCTTCAGCAAACTGAATAAATCAATGAATCTTGAAAAGTTTACAAATAGGTGAGTGTTTGGGCATTTGTAATCGAGGAGTTAAGTTGGTTATGGTTTTTAGCATTTAAACAACAGTGTTGCTTTCGAACCATCCACTTGGATACCTAATTTAAGTTAATGTGTCACGCAATACATGTTTTAATGACTAGGTTTATTCTAATTGTAGTAGATGTTAATGGAGAGAGACAAAGGAGGATTTGAAGAGGAGCTAATCCTAAACTAGGTGTTCTCTTTCAGTATACATCGGGGTTTAGTGACTACCGTACACAGCATGTTGTCCTATTTTCCAGGGCCACACAGTTACACCCCCCCCCCCCCCCCCCCCCATTGGATGGCCCAGACACAGTGGAGTCAGACTGGGTCTTTGAATGACAGAATCAATTGACTGGGAGGAACACTGCAACGGTTCTTAAAATATCCTCCCACCTAACGTTCCTAAGAATTACTACATCATGGCACAGGGCCTACTATGGTTGACTCCGGTTCGGGAAGGTGGGCGTTGGGAAAAGGAATTAGTGAAAACAACAAGACACCCCCGCACCCTTTGGGATGAGACAGAGGAGTGGAACCGGAGCGGGTCATAATCTTCCGCAGACTTAAAGGTTGACACAAGGTCATTCTTCATTGGTTCTGCTTTCACGGAGCGGCCCAAACCAAATAAACAGCAGCACACCACAACTGCCTACATGGTGTTTCATAAATACAACTGAGGACTCCTTCCTTGTTTCCATGGAAGAAAGATTCCAAAAGTAGGGCTGAAGGGAAAGATGGCCGGCAGGCTACATAAGCGTTGTGTGCTAATATCATGGGTGGGCTGAAAGCAACTTACGGCGTGTGCTAAACCTTCACAAAAAATAATGACCACCAACACACAACTCTTGCACATTCATGGCTAAGCTGCCCTTGAGCAAGGCACCCAACTACCCCAAATGCTGCCCCAGATGTTGAAAAGCTGAATGCCTGTAGTCTACTTAAAATGTGGAGGTTAAAACATTCATTCATTCATCTTCCATACCGCTCATCGTTGAAAGGGATGCGGGAGTTGCTGGAGCCTAACCCGGCTGACTTCGGGCGAATGGCTGACTTCACCCTAGACTGGTTGCCAGTCAGCCGTAGGGCAAACAGAGACAAATGACCATTCACACTCGCAATCATAATGCCACCACCGGGAATCATGCCTGCGCTTGCCCACACCGAAGTCAGGCAAGTGAACCTCTATATCACGAGGCGGCAGGTTAAATCACTTAAATCATAAATGTACTTATTAAGTGCAATCTAATTTAAAAACAGCAATTGACTTGGCACTGTTTGAACATGCACTAACAATGATGATTAAAATGTGGAAAACTGGCGTCATTTTTAATAAGGGGATATTTTTTATTTCATTATTTCATTCCTTTTTTTGTACACACAATCTCAACCAACTATGGGCAGTAGGTGGAGGACACCCTAAATTGGTTTCCAGCCAATTGCAGATGTAGCAGATGATCAAAGGGTTGTGAACTGATATCATGTTTAATAAGGGGTCATTTTTATTCTAAAATGGGAAACCATCTGAAAGTAGCTACTTTAAAATTCCTACTAGCTGAATGATAAAGACAAAATACCTTTTGCTATTTCAACTTGTGACTAAATAAAAAGATGCTATTGATGATACGGTGCATGAATATACATTTTTCATGTTTTTGGAGTGTAAGTGTGTGGGCATGTATAAATTAGCTTGGGCATTACCAAATAACATCACAAACCAATGCCAAGTCAATTGTAGTAATGCATATTTCAAATTTGCTTATGCATGATAAATCCATTTAGATTATTTTCCCCCTAAAAATATCTATGTAAACAATTCAATTAAAATATTTTGTTCAGCTGACTACGTGTGATGTGTAAAAAGGCCGGGACTCCCTTTTTCTAGGCGCACATAGAACACACCATAATTGGAATTCATGTCAGCGCAAAGCTCGCCACTCATGTTTTGGAATTTGGAAGCTGGGCAAACTGGTGTGCAGAGAGTTTAGAGCACAGCAGAACCAGTTTAACCTTTGGTACAAAATAGAACTCTATCTAACGCAATTGTGGTCCTGGCAACAGACACACGAGAACAGTGACATTATGTATTATCATTATTATTATGTATTATTGAGGCAAGATGGCGGCGCAAATGCATGCAGTGTCAAACTCTCTCCCCATGTCACACATGGACACGAGCTATAAGGTTAGAAGGTTGTTTTCAAGTGCAGACATCTGGCCTCTCCACTCTAGCCAGGTTCTGACAATATCTGCCTGTTAGGTCCTTATACACTTCTTCTAGTGTTGTGCCGTCAGGGCCTTCAAGGCATTCTCTGCTGGCCTAAGAAATATCTGAATCACAGACTGATGTTAATTATATTTTGTCCATGAATACTTATTAAATAATTCCAAATTGTCTGGTAGCTTCTTTTCATTGCTTTTCCCCCTGGTTGCACTGCTTCCAGATGTGTGTTTTCATATTGAAGCATTTAACCAATCACATTTCAGCCATTATTTGTTGCCAGGGACAGAAATCTGCCTCAAGGCCTTCATAATCAGTTCTGTGGGCTCTGCTGCATTAAACAAGCGTCGATAAGACTCTTGCTTTAACCAATCAGAATTTGATTTGGTGACACCAAGGCCTTCTCGCAGGGGTAGGGATACATCATTGCCTTCTCGCAGGCGTAGGGATACGTCATTGCCTTCTCGCAGGCATAGGGATACGTCATTGCCTTCTCGCAGGCGTAGCGATACGTCATTGCTTTCACCAACTATGATTGGCTAGTGATAGAGTGGACTAGCCAGAGCTACCAAACTGTATCTGGAGCGAGCTGCAGAAGAAAATATATTGTTGTGTTGATTTAATAGCGGTTTTGTCAACCCGCAAAGGCTGAAGGAGGAGAAGAAATTGATTTGTTTGCAGATTTACTGTCAAAGCCATTTTCAAGACGGACTTTTCAAGAAAAAAAAAGCTGGACATCATTAAGAAAGGTCGGACAACTACAAAGCAAGCAAGCCTGTCACAACCGGGAACAAACATTTTCAGCACTAAATCGAATAAAAACGTATGCCAGAAATACGACAGGACAGGCTCGACTTTCAGCATTAGCTTTGATGGCGATAGAAAAGAAGGAGGAAAGAAAGGAGGATGGATATTGTAAGGATTTTTGGTGAGTAAAAAATGGCTATATTCCTAAATAATATTTCAATTGTATGAGGTTATTATTGACGATTTTTATGTCACAGCTGTAGCTGCAGTAGAGGTTTTATAGCCATAAAATCGTTTTTGAGGGTTGGATTGATTCCGATAGCTGAAGGCGTCACTAGGAAATTCCCGGACCGCCACTGACTTCTTCATACCAAGCGTACATCAACCTTCTCATTGGAACAAATCCGTTTCTTCATTGGTGAAGCCTATGATGAACAGATAAGTGCGACACCCTCAAGGGATACGTAAAAAAAATGTTAATCAGTACGGAAAAAAAGCCTGGTTTGATGCATTTACCTGCTAAGCACAACACAGAGCAAATCTAGACTTGTGCCGAACATGAAAATAGAGCCCAAATTATTTTCTTTTCTTTCTTTGATCTACACATGCCAATCAGATCACAATTGTAAAGAACATTATTCCTTCAGTCGGTCAATTCAGTCAAACACATATCAAAATGAAGATGAACTAATCCACTGCTGTTTCGGTCCATATTTACGTTATAGCCTAGGTCAGGGGTGTCCAAATTATTCCGCAAAGGGCCACAGTGGGTGCAGGTTTTAGTTCCAACTGATCCAGCACAGATCAACAAGGTTTCTTCTGAAACCAGCAGAACCTGGTGGCATTCAACTAATTAAACTTTTAAGACACCAGATTGGTGAAAAAGTATCCTCTTCTTCGGTTGAAATGAAAACCTGCACCCACTGCGGCCCTTGAGGACCGGTTTGGACGCCAATAACCTTGGTCATCAAAAATCGCTGTCGCAATGTCCACCATTGGTGGTCTTTGCACAAAACCGGCAGCTGTGGAGTCCCTGGATCCAGACAATTGTGGGAGGATTTCAGTTACCATCTCAGTTGACATATCAATGCTGATATTTGATTCTGGGGTAAAAAGATAACTTTCACTGTCTATCAAGTGAGAATGGTTGTGAGGCTCGTGGACTGATAGTTGAAGCCAAATATTCCAAGACACCGAATTATTAGCTAAATACATTACAGATGCAGTAGGTCTCTAATGCACAACAAGCAAGACGATGTGAAGATTTAAAGAAATTGTTCAACTCATTGTGCTACAGGATCTAGCCCTTGGCCCTTTGTGTTTCCGACCAGCTGGTGAAACACGGGTTTGATCGTTTTCAAGGCATCAGTATCAGAATTTGAGTTTTTGGGGAATCCCTATGCAAGTGTCTGGCACTGTTCCACCTGTGACAGCCAGCAGATGTCACTGGGCTGGGATGATTTTGGCAACATGCTATCACACAATTGAGAGGAAATCCTGTCTGCATTGTTCTGAATCCAGAATATTTAATACTGTGATATAGCAACCAGTGACCCCTGTAAAACAACAACAATAACATACCTGTCAACCTCTGCCGATAACTGCCCTTATAAATGATTATGATTCCCCTTACAAACCCCCCCAAAACCTTACAAACACCGTACGACTCGTACGGTGTTTGTAAGGTTTTTGGGGGGTTTGTAAGGGGAATCATAATCATTTATAAGGGCAGTTATCGGCAGAGGTTGACAGGTATGCAATAAGGGGTCTCCTTTAGGATAAAATTCCAATATTTTTGATGAGATCGATGACATCGGCTGAAATTGGAAACCAAAATGTAACAGATAGCTGATCATGATGGTGTACCATAACCACTGCCCAATTCCAAAAATGTCCACCTTTGGTCTATAACTAGACTCATTTTCAGCGGTAAAGGAGTAGTAGTCGGAGCAGCAGAATAAAAAGAAGGAGCAGTGTGTAATTCTCATCTAATATTGAAAACTGCATACAATCTGAATTGTCACAATAGTTGATGAAGGACATTCATAGTAAACTTCACACTAATTGATGCTGTGATCAGCCGTTTTGCGGTACACATTCCTGGCATACCCATGGAAGTCATCCATTAAGAATTTCACACATTTTGATGCGGCCTGCTGAGTTTTGACCTTAGAGGTCACACCTGTCCCCTACAACCATTGAATCTGGACTGCAACAGGGTGAGAAACCTGTTCCTGCCACTTATCTGTTGATAAAAAAGCAACAGTACTAAAGCACAATTGTAAAGGTCTTAGTTGCTACCTTTGGAATTCCAGACTCCTCTTCACTGTTTGACAGAGTGGCGTTGTAAGTCTCTGTATGTTGAAGTGGCGTTTCTTTTGGCTTCTTCCGCTCCTTTTTGGCTTCCACTCCATCAAGGATGCAGTAAGTCCAACACACTGCAAGCACCACAACCAGGGGAGCTGTCCCAAACCACATTTCCACAAAATTGGACCTAATGGAGACCGAATACTCTTGAGGAAAGACCTATTCAAAAATATTCACCAGCCCCGGCGTCCCGATGATGAAAATGAGTCAAAAGGAGTGCTTGGAGTTCCAAGAGACAGTTACACTGACGACTGCAGCTAAGTCCCCCTGGCCCCCTCACCCCACCTTGGCCACTTGGTGCCGGCTTACTCAACTATTAAATGTTTCAAGCAGAATGCTCCGAGGGAATGACACATGGGCTCAGATCTGACAGCAAATAAACCCATTAGTGAGATTTTTCACGCTTTCTGCTCTGTTGGGGGGTGAGCTGAAAGATGGGAGTTAAGAGGGCAAAGGGGTGTACCAGAAGAAGAAGGAGCAAAGAGGAGGGGGTATCCAGAACTTGAGGGGTTTCAGCGGCTGCTTCTTCTCACTCTCTCACTGTGCAGTGGATCCAGCAAAGGGATGCGGTGATGGCTAAAAGTTGAAGGTCAGCCAAAGTTGGGCGTTTGTCATAAAGATGTTGTTGCCCTCTCATGGGACAGTTGGACACAATCGTAGGTGATCCAGTCATCCAAATCTCTACCCCGTGGTTTCTCAGGAATATTCCTTTGCTCGATCACGAGTCGAAACTCTTTACAACCCCATGACATTCAGGTCCTGGGACAGTTCATTGAAGGTCACTCCTCCTAGCAAACCCACATCTGTTTGACATCAGACGGCAGAAACGAGTTTTGTTGTTGGTCTCTGTGTATCCAGGTTCTCCCCTGTTCACTTTCTGAGCATTAGGAAGGAGCACAGTGGCATTTAAATCATGAGCCGTACTCCCACCCCTCTCCTTCTTGAATGTTGGCAAGCACACTAGCTTGTCTTGGTCTGTTATATCTCACCTGAAGCACAAAGGCTTCTGTGGCAACAACTTGTTTATGCATGAGAGGTGTGTTCATTCGTGTGGATATCCCTAAATGCTGACATTGCCTAGAGCAGATTCTTCTAAATCTTATCATCAATAAATCTTCTGAAAATGGGTGGGGTTGAGTTAAATGAAAATTACAAAACTGTAAGAGGACGCATTTGATAATGACTGAAATTAAAAACGACTCTCATGTATTCTCATTATGTACCTCTGACGTCCTATGTGAAGCTTCTAACCTTAGGCGTACGCAATATTATATATTTTAGCATTCTGCCACCCAGCGGCAGCAGTTTGAAGTACACATACTTAAGACAAAGCCTTGTAATGCTGCTTCTCATCTCATTTTCTGAACCGCTTTATCCTCATTAGGGTCGCGGGGGGTGCTGGGCCCTATCCCAGCTGACTCCGGGCCAGAGTCACCCTACCCTGAATCGGTAGCCAGCCGATCGCAGGGCACAAGGAGACAGACAACCATGCACACTCACACTCATACCTAGGGGCAAAATAGAGCGTTCAATCAGCCAGCCTACCATGCATGTTTTTGGAATGTGGGAGGAAACCGCAGTACCCGGGGGAAACCCACGCAGGCCCAGGGAGAACATGCTAACTCCACATAGGTGACCGTGACCTGGATTTAAACCCAGGACCCCAGAACTGTGAGACCGACGCACTAACCA
Organism: Stigmatopora argus; assembly: GCF_051989625.1. Taxonomy (NCBI): domain Eukaryota; kingdom Metazoa; phylum Chordata; class Actinopteri; order Syngnathiformes; family Syngnathidae; genus Stigmatopora; species Stigmatopora argus. Next base: position 7,944,798 of record NC_135387.1, on the reverse strand, counting down.
CTCACCCAACCATATATATATATATATATATATATATATATATATATATATATATATATATATATATATATATATATATATATATATATATATATATATATATATATATATATATATATATAAATAACTATATATATATATATATATATATATATACACACACACATTTATATATATATATATATATATATATATATGTATATATATATATATATATATATATATATATATAGATATATAGATATATAGATATATAGATATATATAGTTATTTATATATATATATAGTTATTTATATATATATATTATTTATATTATATATATATATATATATATATATATATATATATATATATATATAAATGTGTGTGTGTGTGTTTGTGTGTATTTATATTTTTTTTTCCCTCGAGCCTAATGCAGTTAAATTGTACCTTAATGTGAAAGTCCAACTTCCTGTCTGTATTTTCTTTGTAGCTCTATTTGGCTTGACACAACAAGCATAATTGCAGCCACTCTGACGTGTTTCTTACTTCGACCAGTTAAGAACTTTCTAGACGATTGTTTTTTGTCACTGTTGTTACCGAATGCGCCGATCTGATTTTAGATGTACACGACAGTGAGTTTGAAAGCCACGTCTACAGTTTGTCAAGATCACCTTGACGTAGTCGTAGTCCCGCTTTGGTGTTAGCTGCTCGGCACTAGTTTGAGTACCCGCTAGCCTGTGACTTTCCTACGACGTCGTTGACAGAGTAGCCGTTTACAAAGGTTTTTCACTGGTAAGTATGGTTATATTGAAATATACCTTACCGCAGAATAAACCACTGGGGTTTAGCATTGACCTACTGGGCGTTAAGTTGACAGCGTTTTGGAAGCGTCTGTCATGTTGGCAGCTTCCTCTGGACACGCAGTCGCTTCCTCCCTAATAAAAAAATAAATACTCTTTGAATTCAGAACAACTTGAACCATTGATCCGACTTAAAGAAATGCAGCTGGCAAAAAATGAGAATAACCAACGAAAAAGATACATTGGATTATGACTCATTGCCTGCCACTGACAGCAATTTACGTTTCATTCATACTGGGTGAAGTGCAACTACTGCACTACTGCAGGAATATGGAATATACTCATTTGTAAAGATCTTATTTTCATTCTGATGTAATGCTTTCTTCTCAGGCAATAATGGGAGTATTTGCAAATCTTGGTTGTCCAAATCTCCTTGCACTGTCACTATTGTTGTGGACATTGGTGCTAGGAATCCATGTAAATGCTCGGCCAGCCAATGTACCCGCTCCAAAAGACAAGCCTGCAACCAACAAGGAAGAGAATGAGATTCTTCCACCGGGACACCTTAACGGCGTGAAGATGGAACTAGATGGCCACCTCAACAAGGACTTCCACCAAGAGGTGTTCTTAGGTAAAGATATGGAGGAGTTTGAAGAGGATTCTGAGCCAAGGCGGAACAGAAAGAAGCTTATTGACATTTTCTCCAAGTATGTAATAACGCAACTACCATATTTTCCTCACATATACACTGTATTTGTCGTTAAAAAATGGCTTATATGCGCCTAAATTAGACTTGACATACACGAAACTGCAAGGTGACAAGGACGAAACGCCATAATGCAAGATAAATTTATTTTGACGTCTATAAATGAAATTCAAGAAAAAAATGAACTTGTCTTGCATGAAACGTGAAAAAACTCACTTGTACCTGCCATTGTTCGCTCAGGGCGGCGCCATCTTACCTTGAGATGATAGACTAGACCGCTACGGACACACTTCCTGGTTGTACTGCTGACATGACTTCCTTTTTGAATTTGTCTACGTGCAGGCAACAGGAATGTGCAATCCAGCGGACTATCCTTTAGATTCATACAGTACAGTAATACCTTGACATACGAGTGCCCCGACTTATGAGGGATTTGAGATATGAGTAAAATTCCGAGCAAATATTTACCTTGAGATACAAGACAAATTTTGAGATACAAGCATCCGAGGACAGCCAAGTGGCCAGGCCGCGAGAGGCTGGTTATGATTTCAGCGCACTGTCTCTCTCGCCGCATCTCCCTCGTGCAAAGATCTCTACGAGCTCTGGGGGGAGCGTTGCATTTTTTCCGTGTTTTATTTGCGTTAGTCAGTGGAGAATTAAGGAAAACACTGGTTCCAAAGCGAGCGGGTGCAATGAAGGGCAGTGCGAAGAAAAGGCGTATGATGACAATCGATATTAAGCACGAAATAATCGAAAAACATGAGTAGTGTACGTGTGACTGAGCTGGCTCGCCAATACGTATGGAGGAGCAGGAAGTTGGCCTCGAAAGCCGCGGTAGAATACATTAACCTCTTTGCCTTGGTTATTGCACAATAAGGTTTAAGTTTAGTGTAACGTAAGAAAACTTTTTAAGTGTGTATTTTTAGGAATCTAAGTTAATTTTAGTTAATTTTAAAGTTTATGTTACGTTACGAGCGTATCCGTCAAGTCTCTCTCTTTCTCCCATCCGCAAACTCCCCGTTGTATTGAATAATGTCTCATTTTATTATTAATCATCATAACCACTAGTTATTTGCTACTCTGTCAGTAGATGGTGAATTACAACCAATAAAAATGTTTTTCCATTGTAATATCCTGTTTTTTTCTGAGGGTGGGAACGATTTAATTTGTATTTAGTTCTATTTCTACCGTTTATTTGAGATAGGAGTAAATCGACATGAGAGCTTGGTACCGGAACGCATTAAGCTCGTATCTCAAAGTATGAATGTATATCAGAAATGCCACGTGCGATCATTTTCCCTCTAAAGTAACACATTTGTATTCCCTATCAAAACCATGAATTTTGAGGTGAAAATTGTGAATCAGGGGCGTCTTATACGAGAGAAATTGTAAAAATCTACGATTTTAAGGCAAATTTAAGGGTCAGGTTTATATGCGGGGGTGGCTAATGTGCGAGAAAACACAGTAATTTTGCAACATGTGGGGTCTAATGGCGCGTGCACTCCAGCAATGTCGGAGATGTGTTTTCAAGCCTATACAGGGCTATCTATCTGAGACCGGGCATCTACATACATGCACGTTACATTTTGGTTCATGAAGGCAAAATCACTCATTTGTGGGTTCAAAGGGGAGTAAAATTTTCATCTCTCAAAATCTAAAAATCACATTGAAATTTTCTTTTTTTATATACCTCTTTCCACAGAGTGGATTTCAACAATGATCAAAGTGTAAGCGCCAAGGAGATGCAGCGCTGGATTATGGAGAAGACGGAGGAACATTTTCAAGAGGCCATGAGAGAGAACAAGAACAGCTTCCATGCTGTCGATCCAGATGGTGACGGTAAGTGTGTGTGAACATTCTGTATGGATACACAATTTAATTTGGACAATTTCAACATTAAAAGAAGAAAGCAATGTTGCCAAAACAGAAATGAACTACTTTTTTTTATTTTTTTCCACCATATTACATGGATTAGTTTTATCAGATTATTTCTCGCGGCACAAGCAAGGCATTTCAAAATATAGCTAAATTGGTGTGCAAAAATAATTCTTGTCAATTAGCGCAATACTTTAACGCTTTAAATGTGATTATGAATATTAAAAATGTTTTTAAAAAAAGTACACAATGCATTTTTCATTGCATTTTGTTTTGCAAGCAACTTTATCACCATTTGCCAAGTTTCTGGTGCACCGATTATGCCGCATTACACAAACAAAAAGGAAAATTACACATACGGAAGATTGAAAGCCGAAATATATTTTGTTTTCCAAATGTGCCTGGTAACTTAATGCTAAGGTACAATATATGATGCCAATCAAGCCTTAATGAAAATTACCATTGATTTTACTCTCAAAAAATATTAACCAATATAAACATGACCACATTTCTTGAAAGACCTATAACAACATTCACAGGCATATGCTTCTTGTATGTCTTTTCAAATTTGGCAAGGAATATTTTCTGTTTTTATTTTTAATTGTTTTGTATGTAAATCTGTTCGTAATTGTGACCGTGTAATTTGATTCAGTCAGTCAATAAGATCTATTTGCATATTTAAATAGTGTTATAATTAGGTGAATTAATTAGGAATGGACTAATGGCATTGCAAAATCAAAATGTGATGAATCAATTGCAAAGTTGCGACTTACATACTTTTTGAATACTAGTTTCCCTCCTAATTTACAATTTTCAGGTCATGTGACTTGGGATGAATACAGAATCAAGTTTCTTGCCAGCAAAGGTTTTGATGAAAAAGAACTTGCAGAGAAAATCAAGAAAACGGAAGATATTAAACTGGACGATGAAAGTAAGTAGAGAACTATAGAGAATATTTAAAACCTTATTTCAACGTTTTGTTGTTTTTATGCTGCCATTTGCAGCTCAAGAAGTTCTGGAGAGCTTGAAGGACCGCTGGTTTCAGGCTGACAACCCACCAGCTGACCACCTACTCAACGAGCAGGAGTTCCTGTCATTCTTGCACCCAGAGCACAGCAGAGGCATGCTGAAATACATGGTCAAGGAGATCATGCGTGACTTAGGTGCTGACCCACTTTCACTTGTATTCCATAAAAAACACAGAAATTTGACTTTTTACTTTCACTCATTCATTGCCATGGATGTTGACAGATATCAAATTCATTTTTACTAGGATGGGTGGCATTCAATTATCATATTTTAGTACCATCGTCGGCTCTAGTCATCCAATCCGTTTCGACTGGGAGGGAAGCTGGCAGTGAATGGTCGCTGCTCCCCCCTCCCAGTCAAAATGGATTGGACGTCCATCATTGTCACTAGCAAACAATGAGTTAATTTATGAAACGGCACTAACATCATTAGAGCAATAGAAACATTTGTGTTTCCTTAGTTTTAGATTGGCTAAATCATCTAAAAATAAATAAATGAATAAATACTTAATTGTTGTTGCTCTTTGCCAAAAAAGTAAATCTAGAAATTACATTACCAGTATTTTAAAAAACATACTTGTTTTGAAATTTTGCTGAGTTTTCTTATTTTTCCATTAGAAAAGATAACTATTATTAAGGCAAATCCCGAATAAAATTTGGGGTGAAAAGATTGGAGATTTCTTTTTAAGGCCATCACCCAGTCCTAAATTTCAGTGTTGCAAATGTTTAGCGCGTCGGCCTCATTGTTCTGAGATCGAGGGTTTGATCCCAGGACCAGACCTTTGGGTGTTTGTTTGCAGCATGAGAGAGACTGATGAGAGGCAAGCAACCCAGGGTAGTCTGGGCACATAATTTTGGGATAGTGCATTGCATCAATGACACATTTTCCTTTTCAGTTAATTTTGTGCTTGTGCCGCAGACCAGGATGGCGACCACAAGCTGACCTTGTCAGAGTTCATCTCCCTGCCTATGGGTACCGTGATGAACCAGGAGGGTCAGGACATCGATGACGATTGGGTACGAGAACGCAGGAAGGAGTTCCTGGAAGTCCTCGATGGCGACCATGACGGCATTGTCACCATGGAAGAACTGGAGGTGCTTTATCACTCTAAATGCTCTCTTGCCATTTGCTTCGTCTTTCAACCAAGCACCATGCATTTCAGTATTTCCCCCCCCTTATAATAATTGGTACACACTGTCAATGATTCTCAGAGGTACTGCTTTAAAAATCCCCAAATATACACACATCATTCCAGAATTAGTGGCAATTGTACATCCAACCTTAAAATTCTCTATAATCCACATACAAAATAAAATTAAGAGACAAGAGTGCTTCAGAATATTTAAAAGTAAAAAATAAGTCAACCACGAAAACGCACGGAGCTTTTCTTAACATACATTTATCATCATGGTAGAAAAATCGCATGACTCACATGATATCCTGTACTTGATTTTAAACAGTTTTCTAAAAGAATGGGTAACGCCAATTGATGTCCTCCTATTGTTTATAAATGTATGATAGTCTTGATTCATGCAACTTATATATTGAACTTGTTATTTAGCTTTTTTACTTTTATTATTTGTTTTCTATATTGGATGTTTTACTATCTTTTACACTTATAGGGAGAAGCTCCAATGACATTCCGCAACTGGTTGTGAAATGAAAATAAAGCATATTCAGATCTGATTCCCCTAATCAGTAGAAACAGCTTGCTTCTTACCCCCGAAAAAAGCTAACATTAGTATGGATTTGCAACCCCTTCTAAAGTTTTATTGGAAAGGAGATGATGCAGTTCCATACAAACATATTATAATTGTGGGATGTTGAATCCAAATCTAACTTTAGTATTTTTCTGTAAGATCTACAGATTTGTACATGTGTAAAGGTAATGCAAAGTGATATTTTTAACAAAGTGGCTATATATGCGTATTAAAAACAGGGCCAAAGTAACTACGGATAGCAAAATATCTGCAATGCCTTGTTTAAGACAGCTGCCGACACAGGAAATCAACAATAGGGAAAATGTGACAAACTGCTCCAATACATGAAAATCAATCCACTATGACAAGCTAATGCTGACAATTCACAAAAGAACTGAAGAGGTAAACTGATATCGGATAAAAATATCTGCATAAAATACCACTCCTATAAGAATTTCAACATTGCCGTAGCATGAAAATTAGAACGCGTATAAAAGAAATATGGCAATTTGAAATCTGCCACCATGAATATCACCATAGAATAAATTAGAAAAAAAGACCAATATTATTGAGGAATGTCCATAAAATCAACTTATTTTATAGTTTATTTTTCAAGAATTTGAATGGCCAAATGCCCTGACTCAACTTTGGGAAAATGAAAACTAAGAAAATGAGAGAATGCAAAAAAAATCCAGGTTAAGCCTAAACTTGTGGCATTTTCCCATGTGGCAGGAGTACATGGATCCAATGAACGAGCACAACGCTCTGAACGAAGCCAAACAGATGATCGCTGTGGCCGACGAGAACCAGAACCACAGTCTGGAACTGGACGAGATTCTCAAGTACAGTGAGTACTTCACTGGCAGCAAACTGATGGACTATGCCAAAAACGTTCACGAGGAGTTTTAAAGCGATCACATGCCATCCGCCGCAGTCGTCTGGACAACATTTCAGGCAATTCGGCTCTCATGAATGTGTCGCACTGTGTTCAAAGTTGATAATTGTGCTAATGCAGTGTGTGTATATGAAATGTATCCCTGGGGGTGATTGAAAAGGCACCTTATGAGTGTGTATAGTGTAAATATATTAAATTTGACTTGCATGAAGCAGATCTCCCTTGCGCTTTAAAGTTTTTATAGTAGTTTCTAAAGCAAGACAAGTAATGTAACAGATGAATAATATATGATGACAAAAGCTCAGGTGTTGAACATTTTCTTTGGTTTGTTTGGATCATCTGATGGCTTTTTCTTCCCAAGTTTACAGATGAGCAGTGTTGTACCACATGCTGAATGACCTCATTTACAATTTTCAAGTGTGTGTGTAGTATGAGGAACGGCATCAGAAGAAGTTTTTATTCCTGTTGTTTTGGAATGTTGCTCAGTAACATGTAAAATACAAACAACTAAATGACAACTATAGCAAATGCACTGCAGAATAAAGATTTCCTACCATTTTTTTTCTCTAGTTTTTTCATGTGTAAAAAATCGTTTTCACCAAACTCAAAACAGTTGTACTACACTGTACACATTATATAGCATATACAGAAAGAAAAATCTTGAAAAGGAACTAGTGATCGACCAATATGTTTTTTTAGTATCAAGAATTGTACATGCTCAATAAATGGCATTTTATATATGTCTTAATGCTAAAACTATTGTTCCCTTTTCTCACCATACAGAAATACAATAATAATAATAATCGGACATAGGCCATGTCGTCATTACCACAACACAAAAAGCCTACTTGTCATCACACGCAGAAACTGCGTGTGACGAAATTGATGGTGCTTCTCCATAAGCTACGTTTAATCGGCAAAAGACCTAAATAAGTGTAAGTTACGGACTTGTAATTTGACATTCCGCTGTTGTGGATACAGGTCGCTTACCTCTCGATTACCGCACACTGTCTGCCACTTACCTTCCTTCAAGTCAGCTAGTAGGAGGCAGATCACCAACCAAACATCTATTCATATGCCGCAGAAGGGAATGTGTGTATGTTAGCGCGAGTTTAGATGTCTGATGGATGTGGGGAAAAAACTGTCCTTAAGCCTATTTGTCCGAGCTTTGTGGGACCTATAGCGTCTGCCAGAGGGCAGCAGCTGGAACAGATTGTGACCAGGGTGGTAAGGGTCCCCTATGATGTGCTTGGCTCTGCTGAGGTAACGCGGGCTGGCAATGTCTTCAAGTGAGGGCAGAGAGCAGCCGACAATCCTCTGGGCAGTGTTAATCACTTTCTGCATGGCCTTTTTGTCTGCCGCCGTGCTTCCAGCGTACCACACTGTGATGCCGTACGCCAGGATGCTCTCTACAGTGGTTCTATAGAAGGTTCTCAGAAGATTGGAGCCCAAGTTGTTCTTCCTGAGCACCCTGAGGAAATGGAGTCGTGTCTGAGCCTTCTTCACCACTGCCGTGGTGTTTGTAGACCATGAGAGCTTGTCCGTGACGTGGACCCCCAGGAATTTAAAGGACTGGACCCTGTCTACACATACTCCATTTATGAGGAGTGGGGCCAGATCTGTGCCGTGTTTGCGAAAGTCCAAGATTATTTCTTTAGTTTTCGTGGTGTTCAGTGTGAGATTGTTCACCGAGCACCACAAAGACAAATTGTTGACCTCATCTCTGTAAGCCGACTCATCCCCTCCTGAGATGAGTCCGACCACAGTGGTGTCGTCAGCGAATTTGATGATGGCGTTAGACTGGTGGGTGGGCTACAGTTTTATTTTCAGTATTTACTGATGTCATTACTCTCATGCAAGGGAGGCTGAGTCACATCATAACATATTCCTGTGTCATAGAGTTAAAAATGTACACTGGTAGAATGATGACCAACCTCAGAGGTTGTAAATTTGGAACAGTTGAGTAATCTGTCAATTTCGAAACAAGTGGGACAAGTCACAAGAAAAATGCTGTCCAACTTATCGGTGGACCAGGAGATTCTCCTGCCGATGCTGTCGAAACATTTCGAGAACATTTCACCAGCCCAGTGGCGCATATTGTCTCAAGGCCATTTTGACTCCAGAGCAGGGACCACACTGGCGGAAATGTGCACAGAGATGAGTCAAAAACTCTGTAGTGATGCCTCGAAATTCATCATGCCAATGTTTCTGCAGCGCATCGGTGACACAGATGCTAATCGTTTGGCTCCCGTCCCTCAGAGCACAACGAAGAGCGCTCTTAAAATCCCGTTAATACAGTGCGACAATGCCACCAAGTTGGATTCACTGTTAGCAGATGAGTTTTCCAAAAGGTTAAATAGTACTTTGAACGCTGAACAGTTAACGACGCTCACACACCTCCCTGCCACTTCTACCAATCTCAATGGGCTTTACCAGATGGCTCGTCTTTCTGGCAGTGCATTGTTGACCTATCTCGATCATGTCGAGGCAAGAAAAGGGGGGTTCGGAGCGTGCTGGCGTCAACCATCAGTCCAAAAGGGCCACGGTGACCAGCTGACTCAGATTGAGGAAGTTCTGAATCTGACATCATCCTGCGCTCTAAAGTCAAATATGAGTCTTGATGACACAACTGAAGCAGTAATTGAAATGTTACACAAATGTTTAGCATCCAAGGACATGGAACCTGTAAGTTCCCAACCTGAAATCCCTCCAACAATTTGTGGTGATGTTCACAATCCTTCAGAAATGGACAGTAGTAACAGCAAGAGCTCAGTGAGGTTTGATCAGAGGTGGATTCAGAAGACAGTGATGCGTTTTTTTTCCTCTCGCATAGAAGAAAGCGCACGCAAAAAGAGATTTGTTGAGTTCTCGAGAAGAAGATTTCGCAAAATGATGGCCGATGTGGTCAGTCCAGATTTGTGGAAAGACTCAGAGTACCTGGTCACTTTCCAGGGCAGCACTGATTCTGCATTTGATCCTAAATTGTCGCGCCCAGGTTCCGACGTGGCTCCTTTGAATTTTGAGGTAATCCAGGACGATGTTGAGGATTTGTACAACTGTTTTGCTAAAGCAGCAAAAAAAGCCACAAAACTCCATGAAAACCTCAATGAAGAAATGACCAAGTTTTCCAAAAAGCTGAGGTATAAAATTTTTAATCACGTGAAGGTGAACGAGAAATGTTGTCCCTCTGAATTTGTAAACAAGCAAAAACCTGGGCAGAGAAAACAGAAAAAACACCACCTGGATGTATTATATAACTTTGTAGAAGATTCTATTGGCATGTTCTTGCAGCAGATACTCCTTTGGATGGAGCTGGAGTCCAGAAAGGACATCACCAATGCACCATGTGCTACCTCAAATGTCATTGACATGTTCAAGTCCTCAATTGACAACCAAGGCCAAGACAAATCCTGTTTACATCATGGCACCCGACCAAAGCAAGGGGCCTCAGTGTCTGCAGACCACCAAAATATAATTCAGTCTAACACCGGATCGGTTGCCATTACGACAACACTACGGGAGAAGCTGGCAATGAGCCTTGTAAACATGCTTATCATGACTCTGGTGAAAGAGTTCCCAAAGAAAGTCAGGAAATCAATGGAACAACACGAAGTGCAGTCGATCATCAGTAAAGTCTACAGGGAAGTTTTGAAGGGGACTGATTTGGATTCGCTGATTTCTATGGACATGGTCCTCTATAATAAATTCATCAAGATGGTGATCAAGGGCCTTTTCCATCAGTACCAATCCAAGAAGAAGCTATTAGAAACGTTTATGTCAAATTCCGATTTGTTTCGGGATGCTGTGTTGAAACATATCACATACAACCTGAAATGTAACAAAGTTGACTCCGGTAGGACCAAAATCTAAACATTTTTTTTATTTAAGTTTCATTCAACAATGTTGGTCCTTAACTATTTATAAGGGTAGTGAATATTTTTTGTAGTATAATAATAAAAAAAGACAAAAACCCATAAAGATCTTGTGTCCACATTGGTTGGCCTACCATCTTGTCATTTTAACATTTGGTATAAAAGTGATTCAAAATGTAGTAATGTCCACACTGGGTCTCAATTATAATCCTTTTTTTTAATTGTTAGACACTAGTACATGATATATTCATGAATCAATAAAATTGAAAATGGAAACAAATCATAAAAGCAAATAATGCAAATAAATTAGTATGTAAAAAGTAAACTTTGGCTATGGTAGCACTTCAAAGTACTTTCTTAGTTTTTGACTTTACCTGCCATCGACAACAACAGACAACCAATTCAGGGACAACTGAGTGAATGCTCATCTTGTAATTCTACAGATCCATGGAGTTAAATGACTGCCCTATTGATAGTTTATTCCTGCATTACAAAATGTAGTCCTATGAAAATATAACCTTTAATGCTGAAATCCAAAGAGGAGTCATATATGAAAATTGAATATGTGTGAAATGTTTTGTGTGACCCTCTGTGTAGTAGAACTGGGATAAGAAATCAAGACTGACAATTGGAAATGCATGCTGGATGAAATTTCAATTGTTGGTATAAAAAAAAATGGATTTTTGGACAAAAAGGGGAAAAATCTAAAATGGGAATTTCTTTGAAGCTGAAATACTATGTATAATGTGCCTTTGGAAATGAATGGTATGGGTTAAAATTGTGGTTTGTTTTGGCGAAATAAGAAATAAACATTTGTAAAGACGTTGTCATGTGAATGAGCTGTACACAGCGTGTTTAACTCATTCACTCCCATTGACAGCGATACATTTCAAAACAATTTGGACTGGGATGGCCAGCCTTGAATGATGACCTTTCAGTTCCATTGACAACGATAGAAGTCCAATTCCTTTGGACTGGGAGGGGCTGGCAGCGAGAGAATGTTTGGACATCTTTCGCCTTCAAAAGGCAGCTAATGAGTTAATTCTGTGATCATGCAAAATCTAATGGTTAAAAAACATTTCACGTAGACTCAGTTACCAACATGAATTCTTTATTTGATTTGCTTTGTCAAACAGTAGATTTAAAAGTAACACATTCATAAGCTAAATCTTTTCCATCCATCTTTGCATCATTGCATTGTTTAGGAACTCCACAGATTCAATGAATGTTTTTCTTCCAGTTTACTCTCTGCACTATTGCTGAACATTCTCCGAAATAGATTTTTCGGGTCACACCTTATTCCACACAAGTGAATAACTAACAATTTGATCCATGTATTACTATGTAGTGCTCGCTGAAGAAGTTATTTTTTAGGTGTGCATTGGATTGGATTGGATAACTTTATTCATCCCGTATTTGGGAAATTTCGTTGTCACAGTAGCAAGAGGGTGAGGATGTAGAAATAGGAAAGGCATTTTAGACATAAGTAGATAGGTAATAAGTAAGTTAATTAATAAATAAATACATGAATAAATATATAAATAAATAAGAGTGTTGCTGAAATATATATATATATATATATATATATATACATATACATGTACATACACATATATGTACATACACATATATACATACATACACATACATATATAAGCACATATATACATACATACACATAGATGTACATGCATGCATACGGTAGATCTTAACACCATTTTTTTGTTAAAGAGCCTGACAGCTGATGGGAGGAAGGATCTGCGGAAGCGCTCCTTCCTGCAATGAGGGTGCCGCAGTCTATTGCTAAAAGAGCTTTGGAGGGACTCCACAGACTCAGGGGGTGGGAGGTGCTGTTCATGTGCTGATCTTCAAAGTTTCAGATAGATTACAGTACAGTTGCTTACTGGCAGTCCACCATGATACAATGAATACAATTTTATTGCATACCCAAGTACAATTCAGAAGCATATTGTTATGTAAGGCTCAGTATAAAGGTTAACTGTTCACTTCAAAGTGATACTACAGTAATGAAGACTTTTCAAGTCCTTGGAGGTAGTTTGGAATTTCATTAAAATCCACGTTAAGCATGCCCATTATTTTTCCTTCCTGGAAACAATTGCAGCATAATGGTAACATCATCATGGCATTGGTTACAATGCGCAAATACTTGGTTCAATTGAAATTGATGCCTGAATGAATGTGTACATTTTCATCCACTCATTTATCTTAGTGTTGCTTCATCTACACGTTTGATTTTACTTGTTCTTTGGCTGATTTTAATCCGCCTGCATGAAGTTATTAGATGCCACCTGACGAAATTATGACTTTAGGCTACAGGTGTCAAAATGGGGGCCAGGGGGGCAGGCCCAGCTCACCACATATTTTTTTGCAGCCCGAGAAAGTAAATCATGTGTGTTGACTTCATGAAATAAAATTCAAATAAAAATGATAGCTTTAGAGAGAACATTTACTGGTTCTCCCTGTAAAGACATAAATACACACTTTTTTCAGTCTGTTTCTAGGTAGAAAAATATAGAGATTTAAAAAATATATATATTTTATATATTTCCAGTTTTTCATTTTTAACATAAATAGAATATACATTTTACTGTCTTTCCTTCATGAAAAACTAGTCATTAAAAGGTAGACAAAAGGAAATGTTTGCTCTTTTTAAAGAAAAAACATATTTTTCCTGTTTTAATCTTTCTAAAAAATAAAAAAAGTGTAGAAAAATAAATGTAAAAAAGGGAAAAAATGTGTACTCTTCCCTTTTTTCAGAAAAACTGTCGATTCATTAGTCGATTAGTTATGGCAGCCTAGTTGGCAAACGTAACGACCCTCCGAATACTATCAAAAATGTTATTTCCCCCATTAAACCTTTTGTTTCCATAGTGTTTTTTTAAATAGTACCCCCTTCCTATGAAGACAAAACTATAACAGCGTTGTTGCTTTAATCTTCATTTCCACGCAACTGTGCAGTTTAGTTAGTTTGACAAAATGTTCTAATGTTACTTGCATATCCAAAGCAAAGTGTAGTATGGACCTGCATAAGTTATGTACTGCACAAAATGAGACAGAATAATGATTTGCAAATTGAAATTTCTAACATTTGCGAGCAAGTGACAGAAAATTGAATTCCTCTCCATTGTTTTGCAGTGTAGTTGCTAAACATTGCCTCTTCCGCCCCTTCCCATTCCACATGCGCACTGTTAAAGATTGAGTGGAGACAAGCTAAAGTAAGCTGAACCGCAATGGTTGGTAGAAAAAAGGATGAGGAAGCGTTCAACTAGAGTACAACGAGAATGACAGGCTCACCCCACGTGTGACAGTCATGCTTGTGGGGTGGTAACACAAGTGCACCCCACGGCTACCTGGTAAGGACACCGGCACAAGAATTGTTGGCTGATTCTCTTGTAGACCAAGATCTCGATGTAGATGGGTTTTGACACCATGTGCGCCACGGTGCAATTCTTGCAAACAGCATATTGTATGTTCGCGGGCTCTCTGCCTTTAGCATTGTTAATCCTGCAATGAAATGGAACCTTATGATGACAGCATTAAGATATAACGGTTATGAAAATTAAAACTATGAAGGAGCAGTCATTTCTCCTTTTTAATTTCAAATTATCAACATGGTCATCAAAATTTAATGTTGTGGTACTTATAGGGCTCGCCTTATAAGCGGGTAGATTATATATATATATATATATTATATATATATATATATATATATATATATATATATATATATATATATATATATATATATATATATATATATATATATATATAATATACATATATATATAAATGGATAAGGTGTACTCGTTTATAAGGCACATTAGCGCATCATGAAACTGCATTTATTTGCTCTTTTATCTTTAAACATCCACCTCATAGTCTGAAAAATATGGTAGTAATTCTATTTATTATGATTACTGTTCGGCCTTAATTTAGGTCAAAAGTTGGAAGCAATACTTTTTTGTCTGGTTCGCTGTACTTTGACAATGATTTTTACTATTACTACATACATCATTACCTCCATCAGTAGGTTGAAATTATACAATATATTCAGAACCTTATGTCTGGTTGTCCATGTGTGTGTTCAAGATAACCTAGTGTGAATGAAGGGTGTATTATAAAACTACCAGGATATGTTTGTAATATGTTTGAAATGGAGGAGGTCAAAGGTCACAGAGGCGTCAAAAGGAATTTTGTGATAACTGATCAGATTCCCCTATTACTCTTCAAATTCACAGAGGTCAGAAATATATCAATGCTTTGAATTTGGTTCCTCATGCAGAAGAAGTTAGTGAAAAAATCTATTTCAGAAAGGATGAAAGGAAAAAAAAAGACATTTAAGTTTCTTTTAACAGCTTCCTGAAGGAATAGAAAATTCTTTTTATCGTGTATATCCCAGCAGATATAGTCTTGTTTAAAAGAGAATTTACTTTTTCAAAAATGTAATCGTGGAGAAAAATGTAAATTATCAACAATATTTTTGAGGAAGTGGCAACTGGACGTAGAGGACAGAGATATATCATTTCCGTAGCAACATAGCGTTGCTCAAAAGAGTAAATAGGTGATTTTTTTGCATACTTGATCTGGGGGATAGGGGGGGGGGGCATTTTCTGTTTGACTAATTTAAAAGTAAAAATTGTCAAAACTGCTCCAGCTAAACTGCAAGGCTAATGAGAACAGATACCATACAAAAAATGAATGCGTAAAACAAATTAACATCCTGAGAGATTTCTTTTTTGTTAATGTCTTTAGAAAATGTCTTTAGGAACTTAGTAGGCTTAACATTCATCTAGTGAACATTGGAGGATAATTTACCTCAGTTCCCAGGGAGCGACTGAAGAGTCTCCCAAATCAGACACGTGTTTGATGCGTGTGTGCTGATAGTTTTGTTTTGGAATAATTTTGCATCCATGTGAGCAAGGATTTTTGACGCTCGCTGTACGGATTAAAACCAGAAACATCTGGGAACACTGGAAAAGGAAACAGAAAAGCACAAGAATTGCATCAACATGAACTTGAATTAGCGTGGAGCACTGCAGTTGTCCAAATTTATACAAAGGCACAACACTGGAGATGAGCTGATGCTGATGTTGTCCTATTCTAAAATGTACATATTTTATTCGGCTGTTCACTAATCTCGCTAGCTGTGTTAATGAACATTTCATAATAGCACGTTTGACTAAAAACAAATTAGTCAGCTAACCAACAGTGACTGTGAGCTGATAGTGTTTACTTTCTTGAAATATTTGCCTATGTTCCCCACAAAGACCAAAGTATGCTGTTATATATATATATATATATATATATATATATATATATATATATATATATATATATATATATATATATATATATATATATATATATATATATATATTGAAGAGAGAAGAGATCAAATGAGGTTAACATAACATCACCGAAACAATGCCTCGATTTTAACATTGCTTATAGATTGAAAAGAGGCATAGTTACTAGAGATGAATGAAGCAGCAGCTTTTCAAACAACCCTCTGTACTCACCAGTATTGCCCTGGCATTCATGGTGATGTTGTAGTTGGAATTGTAGATGCTCAAAAAGCAAGAGTCGTTGAGATGTGTCGGCTAAAATGTTTGCAGGAAAGGCAGCTCACTTTTTATACTTGCACACTGCCATTCCTGTGACATCGGCGTGCATTTGCATAATGTTTCTGACCACAGATGAGTTGCTGAGCTCCCATAATCCAAAGCAAGGTTGAAAACATAAATTAAGTTCTCTATTTTTTTTCCATACATTGATTCTGCTGAGGAATATCTTTGCTTTAGCAAAAATCTGGGAATCAAGTCCAAAACCAGTCTCAGTTTTCTCCTCTAACAGGTTCATTTTTTTTTATTTTATTCAGACCTTACCTACTTTACTTACTATGTTGCAGAACTATATCTTTTTGTGATATGAAGTGATTTACAAATAAAATCTATTGTTACATGTATGTATACATGTCCATCTGTGTATGTATGTATATTTATACATATATATTATTTATTACCTATCTATTTATGTCTAAAATGTCTTTTCCTGTCTGCATTCTCACCCTCTTGCTACTGTGACAATAAAATATTCCCAAATACGGGATGAATAAAGTTATCTAATCCAATCTAATCTAATCTACAATGATGCTGTTATACCACATGTACACAATGTTTAATTTGTATCTTTGAATTTCTGTAATTATCATTCACACAAAAAGTATCAAAATGCACGTCGTCTTTTGATGATTCAGATACTTCATCTGAGTCAGCCATAGCAACGCTGATGTTTGGAAGCACTAGTGTCGAAGCCTGATTTCCATGTCTATGTGAATGTTGGGGCTTCCATATACTAATGAGGGAGTCACCAGTCTTCAGGGATTTACAACCAGCAGAAAACAGGAAGTCTGAGCTCCACAGGGAAACACTACCATTGACAAGGAGAGATTTACAATTACGTAATTTAAACTGGTTGGACCGTCATGTTTTTATTTGCTCTCTCCCTGGCAAAATAGATTAGACGTCTAACGCTGTTGGTTGATAACAGTTAAAATAATGATAAAAACAATAGTAATACAGGATGGGGATTCTGGCCTTCATACATCTCTACAGCTGATCTTACTCTGGCCAAATATAGTCCATACACTCGTGTTTGTTTCATTACAGGTAAGCAGTTATTAGTATGTACTAACTGTTTCAGTATTTTTTGTTGATGCAGGGCATCGTTTTTGAAACAGTAAAAAAAATGCTGTTTAAGAAACAAGCTTGCTGATGTCTACAATTTTTGAGACATGTTTGGATTGTAGCTGTATGATAGCCCGTGTTCGGTCGTTTGGTCGCCGTGTTTTGGTCGCCGTCTTTTGGTCGCCGGGCTTTTGGTCGCCGGACTTTTGGTCGCGGTCTTTTGGTCGCCCAGACCCAAACAACGGGCGACCAAAAGACCGGCGACAAAACAAGGTAAAACAACACGGTCTACGCATCAATAAAAGCCAACAATGGCCCTGAGCAGTTTCACTGAGTGGACGTGTGAGTGTATAAGAGTTTGTATGTACATGAGTTGTCCCCTTAGGAAGGGACGTCTTAACAAGTTCTCCAACAAAACACAATAAAAGTACGGGAAATTTTGAGCTTTTCTTTAGCCTAATAATTAATAGGGCATTAAGTATGACTAAATAATATATCGCAGTTTGTATTTAGGGAATTTGAGCAACGATTTAAATGGTAATGATCAATAACCTTCCGGGCGACCAAACGACCGAGTACGATGATAGCCATTCTGCTACTTATTATAAATTTCGCTATACGGGCAACTTTCTAGTCCCCATTTTCACCCACCTAAGATCATATATAACGTGGCTGAGACCAACTGAGTATAGTCAAGCAAAATAATTATAAATTGAAACCCTTTACTAAAGAGGAGAAAAAACCCAGGTTGGTTTACTAGTCTTGGATTTCAAGACAGTTTTCTCACAACCTTAATCCCCAACATGGCAACCCAGCAATATTGCAGTCGTAAAATGTTCTAAAAGAGAGCTGAATTGATTATAGAATAATAATCAATTTGGCACAGTGAAAGAGTGGTTGGCACACATGCCTCAGTGAGAAGTTTATGTTTTCCCCGTGCAGGTTTTCTCCAGGTATCCCACATGCCAAAAACATGCATACACTAGGCTAGTTGAACACTCTAAATTGTCCTTAGTTATGAGCATGATTGGTTGTTCTGTCTCCTTGTGGGGGAAGGCCGTTGACTGAATGGTTAGTGTGTCAGCCTCACAGTTCTAGGGTCGATGGTTCAATCCCAGGTGGTTCCTCGTTGTGTGGAGTTTGCATGTTCTCCCGGGCTTGCGTGCATATCCTAAAAACACGCAGGATAGGCTGGAACACTCTAAATTGCCCCTAGTTATGAGTGTGCTGCGATTGGCTGGCCGATTCACGATTCAGTGTCCCCCGCCTGGTGCGCAGTTAGCTGAGATAGGCCTCCAGCATCCCCCGCAACCCATGTGAGAAATCACAGCAAAAGCTGCCATGGTGAAACATTTTTTTTAATTTGCTGTCATGATAGCAATCAATCACAAACGACTCTGTTCACATCACGAGGCCAGACAGAGACCAAGCGCTAGTTTACAGAAACATCTGAATGAATTGGGAGGAATATTACATTACATCCTAGCTCATTTCAGGCAAGACACTTGAGGCTATAGGTGAAATGAAATAGCTGTTTGTATTATTCCTACGCTTTTTTGTTTTGTAGTTGTAGCCAACAGGGTTACAAAACAAAACAAAAAAAGAGATTTCTTTATCTGTGATCAACGCTACAAAAACTTTAAAATTCTCAAGAGAACACAAAATTATGATACATGTACACCAATGCCCCCCCCCAAAGAAAGAAAAAAAGAAAAAAATATCTCGAAGAGACACTACATGTGCTGCCCCAATCTGCACATTCAAGTTAAAAGCATTAAACAAATAGGAGCCAAATGGGGTTTGCATATCCAATGTAAATAGTTTAATCACAAATATACAAGAAAACGGGGTCACAATGTATTCCATTGGGAATCCAACTCCAATTCTTCACAATCCTATGTTTGGAGCATAATCAGGCTTCAATAATAAGAACAGTTCAGAGGAGAGAACTGAAACAAACACAACCTTAACAATTTTTGCCTGTGCTGGGATCTGGACACTGTTCAGGCATTTGATCTGTGACTCCTCCAAAAATGCATTCTCATTAGAGGCGCTGTCTTATGAGTACAATGCAGATTGGGGCACCGAAGTAGAACTTTTGAAACGTCCCGTTGAATGGTCATGAAGTGAGTTGCGTGAAGAATGAACATCAGCTTGCTTTCCATGAAGAGTGCCATGTACATCCTTTGCTTT
The DNA here is from genome assembly GCF_051989625.1 of Stigmatopora argus. Lineage (NCBI taxonomy): Eukaryota > Metazoa > Chordata > Actinopteri > Syngnathiformes > Syngnathidae > Stigmatopora > Stigmatopora argus. The sequence goes on along the minus strand of NC_135387.1, from coordinate 7,925,038 downwards.
TTTTCCTAATCACAGCAGAAGATTTTCCAACGTATTCACCGAGTGGCCAATTGCATCGGGCCACCATTGACGCTAATTGTCACACAATCTCCTTGTGCTACTGTGACGTTCTACTTCAGGAGGTTGGATTTGGTTTTGAGGAATGTTGGTTTCAAACACAATTTTTTATTTTATTTTTGGTTTTTCTTTTATATGAAACAGTAGAAAACGACATGAAGGGATCTTGGAAAAGCTTCAACCCATCTTGGCGAGTGAGGGACTGTCATTTTGTGTTCTCGCTCATGGCAAAGAGGCTCAAGCGTCAATGTCTTGGTCTTCAGAGCATTTTCACGTCGCCAGGGGAAGCACCGGGGTGAGAATGTGACACGCCAATTGAACGGTTGCGCTCACTAGAAAACATCGGCAGGAGTAGCAACAGGTGGCCACTTTCTGTAAACGGTTTCAACTAGCTTAACGGCACCTTAACATCTTTTGAAGATCACCCATGGAGGCTTTCTTTGTAACCTGATGTTTCTGGTATCTGCCAAACTAACCCAATTAACATTAAAAACACAGCTGCTTTCGTTCTAAATAAAAAATCTCTAAGCGTGGGTAACACTGCAACGTGTTAATTCAATGCTTAGTTCTCATTGTTTACGGAGGTGCTACCGGACGAAATATGTTTGCAGGGGTGAAATAACATTAACTATTTTATATACAATGTCTTTTTCCGCATAAATGATATTTTTCTGGGAAAATTTGAACATGTCTTATCAAAAATAAATAATTTAAGTGCGACTAAAAAGCTTTTATTTTGTTGGTGTTAGAATTACAATCTATTGTGGACGCCTGTTTATGGGTTGCCAGATTTTCTCGGAAAATTTCATTTTCACCTCTGTGACTCCCCTGGGACGATCAGGCTGACAATATTTGCTGCAGATGGACTGAATTGTGGGTAACGTCCTTTAATGGGCCTGCAAGATAAAAATGGGACAAGAACAGATTAGAAAGAAGAGTAAAGCATGAATGCATGGATCAATGTAACCTGTTAAACTTAAATTTACTTAGTTTAATAAATTGCTGCTTTTGTAGCTATGGACGACAATGGTACCTCTACTTACGAATGCTTCTACACACGAAATTTTCAGGTTACGGAACCCTGTAATATGCACATTACTGTTCCCATAAACGAAAACAAGATCCAAGTTACAAAATCCCCCAAAATGTCAATACTTTACATGTATCCGTTACTTTATTTTAAAATTGAAGTAAGAGTGTTACAAACAATCCAAGTTACGAAACAAGTTCTGGAACCAACAATTTTCATAACTAGAGGTACGTATCTGTAGTATTTTGTTCAAAGTAAGGAAAATTATATTTATTGACATTAAAATGATATCTTGGCAAAATTGAATAAACTTTTAATTTTTTATATTTTCAAAGTTTCCTGAAGCCTTCGACAAGGTTTTAGGTATTAAAATTAGCTCATGGTAACAAGTTCACAAATGAAATGAGTTATTCCTGTTTTCCTTCACTACTGGTTTCCACCAGAAATGCATCACCACCACCATTTTGCATATTTAGTGATCTTTCATTGTGAGCAGAGCAACAGCGGATTTGTATCCCTGTTTGTGTCCTGAACGAGTACGCGAGGCATAAATATTGGTTGGCACAGCAACAAACATGCCCATTTACAAATACACTGAGTTTTGAAGTTTATTTTTTATTTTTTTAATGACATATTTAACTTGTGTGTTGTGTCAGGGCTGCGCTAAACCAGATTACCTCTGCACTCTGCCTTTGCATTTTGTGCCCTGAGCAAGACGATGAGTCTTCTTCCCCCGAAGCATCACGTTCCGACTCCCGCTCACGTTTTCCTGTGATGCCAGCTCTCGTGTGTGCAGGTCCTGAATGTACAAATTGGAGAGAGAAAAAATAAAAAACCTATTAGACCTATTAGAATATTTTATATATATATATATATATATATATATGAAAATTTCGTAAGTAGAGGTGTACTTTATATGTAAATTCTCTAATTCGTTCCACGGTCCTCACACAACTACGAACTAAACCCTTTAAAATTGGTCAAGTGTCCCAATTTTGTATGAAAGATGTGAGGAAACACAAAAATGAGAGAAAATTATAAGGAAATGATTTATTAATGTCTTAAAATAAATAAAGCATGTGAAAATGTGCCCTGCGCCACTGAAATATCTCCCTCCGCGGCCGTTATAGATGCAATAACCGTGTTTGTCCGTCAGGGCCAAAAGCCCTTCACTTTGTAGTACATTTTAGACTTTACACTTTAGACTTTATACGAAATTATAACAAAAAAATCCAAAACTACTATAACCTTAGTTGTGGGAGGAAACCGGACTACCTAGGGAAAAACCCACGCAAGCCCAGGGAGAATATGCAAACTCCACACAGTGAGGACCGACCTGGGATTGAACCCTCAACCCCAGGGATTGAACCCTCGACCCCAGAACATCCTTTTGGTCACTTCCTTCATCATGAGCCACCTTACCTGGGTGTTGAGGCACAGCAAACTTGTGGTACAGTCGGCTGTTGGTGATGGCTGTGTTGTTTTCTGGCACTGTTTGGTAACCTGCAAGACAACGACTAAATGTTACCAATCTTACTTGCTCATTAGCACTTGAGTCAGCAATTTAGTTGTCTTTTAAAATAAAATTCCTCAAAGCCAATAGTAATCTTTTAGCATAATTGACCTTAGTTTGAAAGACGGCTGCTCAAGAATACAAATATGCAAATCAGGAATCTTTTCGAATCATTATAACGGCGAAAATAATGTTTTAAAACAGAAAATGACACACTGCTATGTGTAGCCATTGTTTTTCATAGGCGGATATTTCATTGGCTAAAAGACTTCTGGCATTTAAAAATGGAATATTAGCTTTTACCGTCATTTTTCTACGTTATTACACAACAAAGAAGTTGAAATTATTTTTTTCTCTCCAAATCCTTAATGATTATTTCTGCTGAGATGCAATCAATAAAAAAAAGATTACAACTCTTCATCAGGACCCTGCTGTTACAGACAAACAGCTCTTTTCATCTTTTTGAAGGGACTTCCCAATCATTTATTCTCAAGACTTTCGTTAATAAACCAGAATCTTAGCTTGTCATATGACGCACCGTGCTGCGACATCACTGGCAGCAGTCGCTGCCTTGACTGTTCCTCTCTGTCAAAGTTGAGGGGAATGCTCCCGCTGCCGTTGCCCGTGGCGATGGAGCCGCCCGTACTCACTGAAATGACAGAGTAAAGGTAGATTGAAACAGGTGGTAGCATAGGAGGCTATGTCATAGATGGGTTTGTGCAATTACTGTGAGGGGTGCTATTGTTGCTGCTGCCACTGTTGTTGTTATTGTTGGTCCCCGGCTGCTGTTCTCCAGGTGAGTAGGCCATCATTCCTCCGCTTCCATTGCCATTAGTGGATGGAACCGATGCCAGCAAGCCTTGTAAATAAGTTGACATTAAATGGCTATAATAAAATTATGCAGGTGTTTCGCAACTTTTTTTTGAGCTGCGGGACACAATCACAAGGCACACCGCCAGTTGAGGATCTTCTAATTTAAAACTGTCACTGTCACCCATATTTACAATATAAAATCATTCTCATCAAAGTTTTATCAACAGAGAGAAACACAAAAAGTATTTAAATATCAAATTTTTAACACCGCCTTAACATTGCGAAAAGTTGAAGTCCGCTGAGACCGACCTATTTCTGGTTCACATGATGTAAAAATAATTAATGTGCCGATTTTATTCTCGTGATTTTATGACTTTTTTCTGCCAAGATTACAGCAATCATACCGGCTTTACGTTGCTAAAGTTGGTGCCCATGAAATCAAAGAACTTCCGGTTCACGTTACATTAAAAAAAAGCAACAAAACGACTTGAATCTTGTAATATTATGATTTTAATCTAGTAATATTACAATATGGACTCATTTTTTGTCACATTTAAATTTTAATCTCATAATATAACTATTTTTTCTCTCTAAATATTACAATGTATGACATCTTGGCAGGTAATTTCCCGTGGCACACTTTACCCTCGCTCACGACACACCAGTGTGCCACGGCACAGTTGTTAGGAAACACTGGATTATGCGACTCAACCGAAGTGGAAAATCCCAAAAATAAGCTTTGTTTTAATCATAATTAATATTGTTATGTGTCCTTACCCAGTCCTCGGTATCGGCTCAGCTGCTGGTAGATCTGCTTCATCCTCTCAATGTTGAGCCGACTGGCCTCAGCGTGGTGCACCATTGGTTTTGGGTAGTGGACACCGATGATGCACTTGGCGGCCACTTGCACAGACTGGGGCGCGTTCCACGGGTCATAGATATACTTAGCAGGGAAAGCTCTGAGTATAGGTAAGTAACGTCTGCAAGCACAGGGAAAGATTTGAAATGCAGGAGTGTGTAAAGAGGATGTGTTAAGGGGGCTGCCACAAGCCATTGTTCATTTTTATATAAATGAATATTTTTGGATGATGAATATTAGGAAACTATCATTGATTTCCAACACAAAAGCTAATGTTGCTAGATATCGTATTTTGATTCATTTGAGAGGAAATCAGTCTGCTTTTACCGAAAACTAAAATAATTCACTCTTCATATGGTCAAAGAAAATAATTCTTTAAAAAAATCTGTAAATGATTAATTAATTAATGTTATAGTAGGTTATTTGTCGCTTAATTGTGGCAGCCCTAATGCATTTGTTATTATCAAGCGGTATCAGTGGTATTCAATTATCTTAATTTAAAAGATTACAATTGCGTTGATATACTAATAAATCATTTTATTTATTTACGCACTTCGCAAACAGAGTTTTATGCAATGCACAAAAATTGAATTCATTTTCCCCTAAAGATAAAGGGATTTATATTTTCAACATTGCTTTTCAATATTATTTTGCATATGTAGCTCAACTAAATACATACATGAAATTAATCCATGCATTCTAAAAAAACTATCAATCTGTTCATTTGAGTATTACGCCATTTCCTTAATCGATGAAAGTGTAATATGGGCGGTGGCATGGTGGAAGGTAGTAACATATTTACGTAACAGCTTTTCTTTTCCAGGTGCTTCTCATTATCACAAAATTCCTGAATCTCAGTCTGAGCCTAAAACGAGCCCTAGCATTTTGCCAGTAGAGACTGAGACAAGACCTTGAAAAGGGGGTTTCGAGATTGTTCTTATTTGCTGCAACACTAGTAAGGAATTGGCCATCCTGATAAATTTGGAAATGAATCCAATCTCTCTTGTTCGTTCACAGTAACGGCCTGTACCAAGAGAGGTACCCACCTGATGAAGTCCCCGTTGGGATCAGTGCGGCGGCCAAAGCCAACAGGGCAGTAGCAGTGGAAAAACTGCTGGAAAAACGAACTGCAAGACAGCCACATCCAACTACCCGCATTAACGCTCCAGTCGGCATCAAGAAGCAGCTCCTCAAAGACCTGTGACACCACAAACCAATGAGACTGAATGAATGAACTGTGTACAATATTGACAAGGTAGCAATATGGAACTAAAATAATTGTATAACCTGTGCTTCATTTGCTGTGAGTGGCCTACCATGGGTTAATGAAGCTACAGATGGTGTCTTGCATCCAATTGTACTAACCTTCATTCCTTCTTCCCAGCTGATCCACAAGTCACCTCTGGTGAGGAAACATGCCACAGCGTGGCGAGCCAGGTGATGGATCCAACCTTCCTGCCTCAGTTGAGTCATGATGGCATCTATCCAAGGGAAGCCAGTTTTGGCTTCTGCCCACTTGGCAAGCGCTTCAGGATTTTTGTCCCATGGGATTCGAACACAGATGGGGTTCCCCTCCATTTTGTCAAAACGTGGGTTGGTAGTGGCTGCTGTGTAGAAGAACTCACGCCACAGTAACTGTCCATAAAGTGACAGCGGAGGTGAACTGTTTTTTTTCACCTGAGACAAAAAAACAAACAAACAAACATTAAAGGACATGGCCTAAAACATAAAAACATTAAGTAATGTGATCCTTCTTCACTGGCTTCAACATTCAAAAAACATGGCAGCCCTAATTAGAACACACAATGTCCTTATTTTGTATGCAATTTTTTGCTCAGCTATTACAAAACAATCCTAATGTGTGATGATTGCCCACCTTGCGGTACAGATCAGTGAGTTTGAAGTAGAAAAGGCGACAGGAGAGACAGCCGAAGCGCAGGTAAGGGCTGAGGCCTGTTGGGCTGGCCAGCAACGAGTTGGCGTTCATCCTCGGACGTTCAAAGTTTGCCACCCATGCCTGGATGGTACACAAGGAAACCAAGGGAGGGGAGGTGCAAGGGATCCCACAGCAACCAACAGTAAGGCTATGTCACATGTACATAGGTATCTCTTTAAAACTTTTCCCCACTTTTATATTTGGGAAAAAAGTATCGTTGAAATTTGAGGACAACATAAAACCAACCAGAAAAGCTAAACACAATACTGGAAGACTACTTTAGTCAAGCCTAAGAAAAAGTGTGTTGTCACTAGAGCTGGGCGATAAAACGATAACGATAATTATAGTGATTTTTTTTTGTCAACGATAATATTAAAAACTTGATAAAAATTAGATAATTTTAAACTACAATTATACCACCTGACCACATCGGAGAATGGGGGCGCTGTTGCGAAATGAACACTAGTTCCAGACCAACGCTCAGGAGAAAAGGTAATGACGAGGAAATGTGTTTTTAGCATGTTAACAATAGAGGCTAACACTGAGCATGAACGCAAAAGGACAATAACATGGCCAAAATAAGCGATTATGAGATGCAGTACAACACCGAGCCAACGCACTAAAAGATTCAAGTGAATTCTCCCTGGCGTTTTGTTTTTTTTTCTGTGCAAAGAGAAGCCTTATTGAAAATGAAGTTTCAAATTTGAAACAAAAAAGATGTGATAGTTATCGTGATGATTATCGATAGACTGATAATGTTTTTCTTATCATGATAACGATTTTTGTCATATTGCCCAGCTCTAACTGTCACCATTGAAACAAAAAAATTAGTTGGGGGTCGTTTAACATGACACAAAAATAAAAAGAGAATCAGTTCACAACATGAAATTATCATTAAAAATGCTTTACAAGAAATCCCCCCAACAAAATTCAGTTCCCTTACACAATATTTGGGACAAAAATGCCTTAAATAAGGAAGAAGAAAAAAATCTAATACCCGTGTTACATGGCCTTACACTGCATTCCAGAAAGAGAGAATTATGAATTACCCTGTACATCCTGTCTGGGAAAGTGCAGTGAACCAATAATTTAAGTAAGAGTACCTAATGAAGGTTACAGTAGGTTGAATTAAAATGGTGTATGAATATAAAATCTCTCTTGTAAATAATTAGCTCAGATCTTCACTACATCATTGTTACTTATTTATGGCATTTAGAAGGTCGACAATTTGTATAAGATGTGACAAAATTAACATTTTGTGCTGTATATGGTGGTATTAAAACGAATGTGGCATAGGTAGTCATCACTGCACACTGATGGCATGCAAAATAAATTTGTGATATATTTGGTAATGCCTTTAAAGATCAACTATTCTCAATGGACATTTCTGTGGTAATGTATTACTACATTCTATTAGTAAGACGCTATTTGTCTAAATGTTGAGACTGCTAAACATATTTGGAAAAAAATATAGCTGTGGGCATATGTATTGATTACATGTGCCTTGACCAGCTTGACAACAAACAAGTGAAAAGGTCCAAATAAGACACCTACAGTAATTCCCAGTTTTCAGGAATGCAGTGATAAAGTCTGTATGGCTACATGGGGAAGTTGTCTTATCACAAATACAAAAAAAAGAAACAACACTCACTTTTCTTTCTAAATGACGCTCTATTCTGGTCAGGGCTTCAGTCTCTCCGCCTGGCCACACGGCAGTTGGCAGGCCTTCGGTGTCAAAGCCTGAACACATGCATACAATTTATTCAGCAAGTTAATAGCAATTAAAAAGGCAAATTGTGAAAGTGATATTTAACACAGTACATCTTTGAGGTTTGAAACAGTTTGATTACCTCTAAAATACTACACAGTAAGTACCAGAAATATTTGAAGACACAATCACTTAACTCTTTCAGTGCCATTGACGATCATAGATGTCCAATCATGCTGCTTTTTAAAAAATCTTGCAGAGAGCTCTAAGATGTTTACAACTAGCTTTCTTGTAAAATTTGGTCGGTGCAGTTTGCTTTCAGGCAGGTTTTATCTGATATTTACGGCACCTTAAAATAGGAGGTCACTTTTTATTAATCCTGTATAGTACCACTTAATACTTTGCACACCGTTTCTTATTTATTAGAAAAAATGTCTGAATTTGTGTCTGGTAGTTTAACGATAGATGAACGCGAGTACAAGCCCATCTGCATCCTCCAAGTAGAAGCAGCCTGTAGCTCCTAAGTGTGAATGTGGTCTCCCAGACGCAAACACTGCTAACATTTAAGGCTAATTCAAGAGACAAACAGCTTGACCTCTGCTCAGGAAGCATTAGAAACTTTAAATACTGTATTCAGATCTTATATATAGCATGAAAGGCTGGTCCAGGTGGCAGCAGCAGATGGCTGCAAGCAAGTCTTGGCTATTAATTGAACCAAAACCATCTGTGAATGGAAAGCAGACATCTGGATAGAAGCTCAGAGGAAGATGAACTGCCACACAATTAATCCAATACTCGGATTAAGACCTGCAGTATCCTAAAATACTAGAAAACGCTTAACCCTATTTTTGTGAACACCACAAATCTAGATCAGCTCATGGCTGTGGCAAGCAAAATGTGTTATTTAGAGCAGCTTTTGGTATTTCGGACACCTACGGCCATACACCTTGCAGAACACTGCAGTCTCTTTTGCTCAATTAAGGAGGCTTCTTCACATTTTCTTTACGATTGGCACATCTTTCATCCTCTGCTAGCCTTGCAGGCAAAACGGTCCTGGCTGATTCATTCATTCATCAGGCAATACCCTCTGAAACATCAAGTGTCTGATCAATGTCACGGCCATCTAATGACCAAGTTAATCAGAAGAAAAAGACAGGAGCTAAAGACAAAACCGGGAAGCAACTGTCTTCAATCCAGTGCAAAGTGGTTCTTGTAGATAGACCAATTTCTGAAGTTTTGTCTGAAATACACCTAATTCCTCCCCAAAAAGAAGAGTAAAGAATGTCACGTAAAAGCTTTTTTTGACTGGAAAGATGTTCTTGCTCATCCGTGAATCAATACGTCAAACTGTGGGTTAAAGCAGCGAGCCATTCAGCCAGGCGAGAGACTAGGAGGCCACTATCTGGATGAGTACTTTGGCAGAATTCTACAGGTTCTTGTAGATAGGTCAGTTTTGTCCACAATATAGTTAATTTTCAATAGACAATCCTTGGGAGAGACACAAAGAACGCCACTAAAGGTTTTTTGACGAGAAACAATGCTTTTGCAAGTGTAAAGAGAAGAGCCATCGTCCAACCATCAACTGTATATTTTTGGAAGGTTCCTTCCATAAAACAGGATTTTGTCCAAACTTATCTGTAATATATTCGTAGTGGATATATGAAACAATCAATTTTCCGTGCCAGGTTAATCCTCAACCTAATGGTTCAAGAAACTGTTTTTCTTACTCAAAAGTTCACATGCACCTATTTTGAAGAAATGCAAACATAATGCATGGGCCGATTATGCAAAGTTGCCAAGTCCAAGTTCCTTTACTTGTCCTCTTCCAATTACTATGATAATGAATGATGCTAATGTTATTTAAAATATTAAGGAATATAAAAGCTTGTGTAATGTTAAAAGTAATGTTTAAATGTAATTACCTATTATAATATATTAATACTATTAATTAATTTAATTTAAATTTAATTTGTTTAATTGCAATGTTTAAAGTTAGATCAGTCGTACCTCTACTTACAAAATTAATTGGTTCCAGAATTTGCAGAATCCGCACGGCTGAAATAGTTCCCTCCGCGGCCGTTATACTGGGAGACGTAATACCTGTGTTTCTCCGCCAGTTGGCGGCAAGAGCCCGCTCTAACTAGCCTGAAAGCCGTCCACTTTGTAGCACATTTTAAACATTTATGTGTGCCCTGTGTGTGTGTGAAAATATGTGCCGCGTTGCATTTGTACGTTTTTTAATCGCTTAATATATCATTAATAAGGGGAGCATTTAGCCGAGGTGGACAGGTATGTAACAGAGAATTTTGAAACATGGATAGTGGTTGTTGTGAGACAGCCAATTGAATTGAATTAGAGCGATGAAATGAGACCCCAGTAGAGGGTAGCGATGCTCTAAAGTGAGAATCAATGCATCCGCGACAATATTTTCAAAATAAATTAACGGATAAGGAAATGCGTTTACTATTGGGGATTTCGTAACTTGGATCTTTTTCGTATTTCGAGTCACTCATTTACATATAAAAAAAAATTTGTAACCTGAAAATTTCATACCTAGAGGCATTCGTAAGTAGAGGTATGACTGTATTTCAATATTTGTGACCAAAAGGGTGACAACTGCATTTTTGTTGTTTTTCTCACCAAGCTCTTCCAGCGATGGAACTCCATACTTGTCTCCGTGGTCGTCCAAGACAGGCGTTATGCAGTTGGCCATCAGGCTTTCCGATAGTGTCTCCACAGGCATTTCAGGAGGATCGAGTCGGCTGATCAGTGTCTGGAATCGCTTGTAGGTAAGAGGCGGTTGACCACCATTCAGTTCTATAATGCTGGTGGGTAAGAGAAAATGCCTAATGAGAAGCTGCAGACTTAAATTAAGAGTTGTTTTTGAGCAGATATCTCTTTTGGTCTTGATAACACCAGAGAGCAGTGTTACCAATGGCAAAGGCAGATGCATCTTAATTTCATAATGCTAAAAAGACATTCCCAACATTCTTTGTGTCAGATTTTTAACATACTTGTCCAAGTCATAGAGTGTGTGGGAGATCTTGACTATGACCTCCACTCCTGCTTCCATTGCCAGCTTTTTGATGGCGGCATCTCTCTCCTTCCCAAAAGGCTCAGAGTCATATTCGAACGTCAACCGAGAGATCTTCCATTCCTGACGCAGAAACAGTAAACACATCCATGATTACAGCTATCTGAATGAAACTACAAAGCCTCCAAGATGTACAATTATTAGAGGGGCAGACCTTAAAGAGCCGTGGGAACACATTGGCCGGTTGGCCCCTAATGACGAAAAGGCGGGAATTGAGCTTCCGAAGGTTGGCATCCAGGTCCTCCAAACACTGGAGAAGAAACCTGTTGGATACAGAAAAAAAATAATTGGTTCATCTTAAAAGCCTCAACATGTAGAAGAGCTACTCTCGCAGTATTTGACTTGAGGGGTTTGCTCACAGAACCAATTCCCTAGGTATGCTCAAACTCTTTCTTGCCACTGTAAGTCAATGTTCTTCTAGGTCATTTGCATTTCGAAGGATGCAGGGTTGTCACAGATGCACGTGGCTGTGTGTGTTTCACTCACTGACGTCAAAGGCAAACTCAAAACATGGAAGGATCCTGAAGGGAACTTGTGCTTGGACTGTGTGTTGCCCATGGAGGAATCTGTATCTACGTTAACATGTTCGGTACATGTGTATTATTCATAACTTTTTCCTGAAGTGTCAATTCCATTATAGATCGCAAAACTGATTCTCTTGTTAAATGGCACAAATGATATGATCAATATTTAAATCTCAAATAAGCATTTTTTACCAACTTATTGAGATTGGATTTTTTTGTAGACAGAAAATAGTTTCACATTTAGAAAAAAACTCCTTCGCACGTGACTAAAAAGGTTTGACTTACATATCAAAAGACCTCAGCAAAACCAGTCTAGACTGTGTCTGATCTCCATTAGGATCAAGCAGGGGCTAGATCACGTGTCAAACCGATTCCGCCGAGGGCCGCATTGGGTCCTGGTCTTTGTTCCAACCGATCAAGTGCCGACATTTTAACCAATCAGGTGTCTTCTAAAATAAGTAGCACCTGACTTTAATTAACTGATTACACTTGCAAAAGGTATCATCTTGTTGAGTTGGAATGAAAAGCTGCACCCACTACGGCCCATTGAGGACCGGTTTGACACCCCTGGGCTAGACCTCGGGTTGGTTCATGGGCCACATTAACGTCAACTTGATTTCATGCGGGCTGGACCATTTCAGATATAATATTTAGATTTTTTTTAATAAATGGATTAAAAGAACTGGATTAAAAGCCCTGAATATTCAGTTTTTATAGATCTAAAACAATGTTTATTTTAACTTTTTTTATTTATATATTTTTAGATTTTACAAAATGATTTTTGAACTAAAAACAGAAAAAAAAAGATTTAAAAATTACAATTATTGATTTAAAAGGGGGAAAATACTATACTCTTCATTTTAATTTGATCCTAAAACAGAAAGTCGGCACTCATGATTTAATTTCCCTGGCCACACAAAATGATGCGGCGGCCCAGATTTGGCCCCCGGGCCGCGACTTTGACACATGAGGGCTAGACAAATCACTTCTGTCCATATCCAAAAGACAGTACATGTGTAGACACAGGAAAATCAATCTAGCTCCTTATCAATTTAGAGAGAGGCAGAAAAGTTGCACATTTAAAGAAGGGTATTGTTAATCTCCTTACTGCAATGGAGAAAAGATGACCCTAAGCAGATATGTTAAAGGTCCACCAGTAGAAACAATCTAAGACAAGGGTGTCGAACATACAACAGATCAATGAAACTGCTGATATCTTTTTACATGGCTACAAAGGCACATTTCCAAGATGGCAGTCAGATTAGTTTTTGAGTTTGTAACAGAAACAGCAGATCTGAATATATTTTGCTGGAGTCATTTTCATTCATTAGTTAAGGTGCAAAACACAATTCTGAGAGGCAACACTTACAGCTGAAAGCATGACACTAGTCGATATTTGGCAATCACTTATAAGGAGTCGCGTTCAAGATCCGTAGATCGTAAATCTGAGATTTCTGCAGAAAACAAGAAGCACCTGAGTGCAATCCACTGATTGTACTTGTAGGATACCAGATTGGTGAAAAGGTGTCCTCTTTATGGGTTGGAATGAAAACCCGCACCCACTGCGGCCCTTTCTGGAATAGTTTGCCCACCCCTGCTCTGTGGTGTGCCCACCGAGCTACTTCCTGTTACTGTTCGCTTTTTAGTATGTGCCTGTGTGCGCTTGTTGGCCGCGTCATCAAACCGCAGACCTTATATAACTGTTCTGTCCTACATCTGTTGGTGCATATTAACTAAATTTCCTTCAAACCACAACACAATTCCTTAACCTAGTAACCTCATTCTTGGTTCAGGCATGCACACCCGTTATCTTCTCTGTATGTCATTGTTTGTATTTAAATTGCTTTAATAAGTGGGGAGAGAAATTTGATTCCGTATTCCTTACAGTGGTGGTGGGATTTTAAATATGTCAGTTGTAGTTGTATGGTTAATTTTTATCTTAGTTGAATCCTCTCAACTTAAGATAATATCATATTTCCCTCAAACCGTGTCAACAGTTACACACGACCTAATTAAAAATATCACCTACTAAAAAGGAATCAATCGCCGATGACTAAGATCATCATTCCATTTATTTGCATCTTTCAATTGACAGGAGACACTTGGAAGACATTATGTTCACTAATGAACTTGAATTTCCAACGCAACACGGGAGTTGCCTCAAGCTAGAATTTTTGTGATTTGGAGGTGTTTCAAAGGCAATTACTGACTTTTAAAAAGCAGCAAAATTGAATGCTATTTTTTAAATGTATGGGCAGCCTAATTTTGCTTGCTCTGTGTGCCCTATGGCTGGCTGGCAACCAGTCTAGGGTGTTGTCTGCCTTTCGCCTGAAGTGGGATAGGCTACGGCAACCCCTGCAACCCTTATGAGGATGCGCTGTATAGAAAATGAATGGATGAAGCATTTTAATGGCAGCCCAGTGGTTTGCGAGTCGGCCTCATAGTTCTGGGGTCGAGGGCACGATCCCTCACTGTGTAGAGTTTGCACGTCCTCCCCGGGCTCGTGTGGGTTTTCTCTAGGGACTCTGGTTTCCTCCCACATCCCAAAAACATGCATGGTAGGCTGGTTGAACACTCCAACTTGCCTCTAGGTGCAAGTGTGAGCATGAATGGTTTTCCGTGTCCTCGTGACCTGCGATTGGCCGGCCACTGATTCAGGTCCCAGGTGCCCCTAGGTGGCTGCTAACGTGATTTTTTTTAAACATGCTGAATGCATATTTTTATTTTATTTTATTAAACTAGTTGTGTTTCTACTGCAGTTTCTCTGTACTGCTACACAACACTAATAAAACAAGCAATTTTCCCAGTATGGATAAGAGCTCATCTCATCTCATTTTCTGAATTGCTTTATCCTTACTAGGGTGCTGGAGCCAATCCCAGCTGTCTCCAGGCCAGAGGCGGGGGACACCCCGAACCGGTGGCCAGCCGATCGTAGGCCACAAGGAGACGGACAACTATGCGCACTCACACCCGTACCTAAAGGCAATTTAGAGTGTCCAATCAGCCTACCATGCAGGTCTTTGGAATGTGGGAGAAAACCGGAGTACCTGGAAGAAACCCACGCAGGCCCGGGGAGAACATGCAAACTCCACACAGGTGGACCAACCTGGACTTGAACCCAGGACCCCAGAAGTGATAATAAAAGAAAGAACCAAGTGTTAGTTTAAACAAAGTGAATGCTATCCACTTGAGCTGAATATTGTTCATTAAAGTTCAACGAAACAATTAAAACTCAATACAAATTATCCCCTTTTAACCTCACTGCTCATCACCCAAAAAATGTAAACATCCTCAAAAAAACATCTAATTTTCTGAACCAGTTTATCCTCATTAGGTTCACGGGGGGTCCTGGAGCCTATCACAGCTGACTCCAGGCCAGAGGCGGGGGACACCCTGAATCGGTGGCCAGCCGATCGCCGGGCACAAGGAGACGGACAACCATACACACTCACACCCATACCTGAGGGGAATTTAGAGCATCCAATCAGCCTACCATGCATGTCTTTGGAATGTGGGAGGAAACCCATGCAGGCCCGGGGAGAACATGCAAACTCCACACAGATGGACATGACCTGGATTTGAATCCAGGACCCCAGAACTGTGAGACCAAAGCGCTAACCACTCGCGCCACCTGGCCACCCCTCAGCTCTGTTGGAGCTATTGCCTTTCAGTTTTTTTTTTCCAATAGTGTAATGATTATGTGTAAAAATGCATTAATGCAACAGAATAATGATTTACCTCCACCTGTTGACACCGACATTGGATGAACCTGCAAACCAAGGATCCAAGAAGTAAACACAGCGCACGGTGCCCGCCCCCTGGACAGCCTCCCTGAGAGCTGGGTTGTCATGTAGACGAAGTCCCTTCCGGAACCAGTGGATGGAATTGGGAGCCATGTTAATCTTAGAAATGAATGAGACAAAGATAACTTACTGTAGTTTCCCAATAACTGCAACATATGAAAAACATACAGTATTTAGCGAGAAAGTTGACCCCTGTGTGCAGGACAGACTGAAAAATTCTACCAGTCAAGTATGAGAATGTATGAGAAATTAAATTCCTCATTTCTCTGCAGCCTTGACAGCCTCTATTCTAGACCAGGGGTCCCCAAACCGGTCCTCAAGGGCCGGTGTGGATGCAGGTTTTTGTTCCAACCGGTCTAGCATAAACAGTTTGACCAATGAGATTTCAGTAGAAAACAAGAAGCACCTGACTGCAATCCACTGATTGCACTTGTAGGACACCAGATTGGTGAAAAGGTGTCCTCTTTATGGGTTGGAATGTAAACCCGCACCCACTGCGGCCCTTTGTGGAATAGTTTGGAGACCACTGTTCTAGACAAACGTTATGCTAAGTGACTGAAGTACAAGTTTGTCTTTTAGTTTAGAGGTCAATGAGGAAAAGGAACATCTATGTCCAAATCTCCTCTATCGTCAAATTCATTAAATAGAAGTTTCATCCTCAGTAACAATCTTATCTAAATATGTCTCTTGCCATGGATACACCTGTATATAACTGATATAACTAGAGTTCCCTTTTCCCCCTAACATTTTTCCCTCTCAAGCTCTGAAAACAAATGCGTAAATCAGACAAGGAGGCAATTGTATTGATTTAGCCTCTGAATCGTAAGAAAACAAACTAACCACAAGTATGAAAACACATAACAAGACTGTTATATGCAGTGTGTACTTCTAACAATTTGTTGGTGGCAACAATTTGACCCTAGAGCAGTGTGTTGGATGATTTTCTTGGTCTGCACATTACTTTTACTGTTAACTGTTCATGTCGTTAGGAAACAGCAAGAGTATACTATAACTGAATTGCAATTGGACTCATTTTCGGTGGAACACATCCGCAGTGGCAGATAGATTGTTTGAGGCCTAAACACTCAACTTCGTTGATCTTCATTTCTGACATGGATAAAAATGAATTTCTTTATTTCCAAAAGTCTATTGCCTTTTAATAGCAGCCCAGCTTCCATTTGGGTGTATGCAGATGTTTTTCTGTCCAATCAGAGTTCAACTTCTAAGAATTGCCGTGTAAATGAATCTGCCCAATCCTAGCTCATGCCAGGCAAAGCATAATAATGACTTTACTAAGACTAAGAATGATATTGTAACTTTCTCAACCTATCTAGTTGAAGTAAATAGTCTTTTTAGAGCTGCTCCTCTCATTGGCTGAGCTAAAAATACGCAGTCGATATTGAGTTACGTGGAAGGATGTCAGAGATGATTAAAAATTCATTTTCAAGGTGGATTTTACTAGAGAAACTATGTTTTACAACATGTTGGTTAATAGCAATATTAGCTGGCTTGTTTCCATCTGGAGAATGATTTAGTTGCCACTTCTGCATATACCAGCAAAAGTAAAATACCACTAATTATCCACCACAACTACAAAGACCAAAGGTTGATGGCCCTCATCTATTCATCTATAATTATAAGTATATCTAGTATGGTGTGTACATCTTCTCTTTTGCTGTTTTCATACTTCTTTTTTTAGATAAATATTAATTATGAGCTACTTTTATTTGTTATTTACATAGTAAAAGAAAATGACACTGTGTCTTGCTTTAATGACATTTGTATGGTATTTATCTTCAAATATACAAAATTCCTAAGTCACATGTAATCATATTGCATTTTTGAATACCCTGATATCCACCAGAAATGGGAAAAAAGGGATATTGTGATATTATCAATTTATAACTATCGGTCAGTGGTGAAAACGCATTAAGTTTATACATTAAAAAAGCAATCACTTTCTTTGTCATATTGTCAATTTTAACATTACAGCTCATCTCACGCTGACTAACAAGTGGCATACTCTTTGTTTTCCAGGGTAAATTTTTAGTCATAAATCGTGTCACCCATCCAATAACATAAACCGTGTGACATGGGCAGCTTGTTTGGGCAGGAAAAGGCAAGCTGCTGACGCCAACAACCCGTTTGCCCAAAATGAACAAGATTTCACACATTGGATGACGTTCAGAATTTTAATGACTTTGATGTTTTGATGATCTAATAATGACTTTTAATGAGGTTGAACACTGTCTTTAATAAGGCACAGGTCAACAACCTATCCCTTTTATTATTGACACATTAGCTGCTATTCTAGACACCTCATCCATTTTGACTGAGGGGATTGGCAGCGAATGATTACTGCTAGGCTTTTCACAGTCAATCTTGGTTTACACTATCAATAGCATTCAAAACCAGTCCTAGTTTTGATCAATTTAATATATCTGTTGTTGTCAATGGCAATGAGTGAAATACTATGAAATCATATCATATTATATATACACATTATAATTGAGTTTGAGACCACTCAACATCATACATAATTTACATTTTGATTGAGCAATAATGTACAAGAGACAGTATGTTGATTGACCATCAAGCATATGCATGTAGAAAAACAATTTTCTGAAGTACTGTACTGTCTGTACATCGTGTACCTGTGCACTGTTCAGATCTAAATCCGCAGTTAACTTCCCACAGATGAAAACTAGGTCAACTGAGCATTGCAACCTGCCACAAACTTAAATCAATCAATCGATAACTGAGGATGCATAGACAGGAACGCCAGAAGGTCCTTTATTAAAATATAAAGACTACAAACAAACAAAAAGCACAGCTTGACACTTATATTTAACACATAGAAACCGGGTCAGGGAAGCGCTCCTTATGCAACCAGTGGCGCTGTTTATCAAGTAGAAGGTGCTATAACCCACTTGAATAAAGTACTATCGCCCCCAAAACCTCTGTCTTACCTTTAGTTGGCACCCCGGATTTGATAATTAAGTCCAACCCAAAGAAGGGAGCATTCTTCGCCCCTGTATTTTAAAATTTCCTCTACCAGTTGAGTGCGTGAAAGCTTGTCCTGTACCTCGATTGTCCAAAACGATTTGCGGATTGCCTGGTTTCATAACAGGTGGTCTCACTGCGCATGCGCCGACTCCGTCTAGCCTCCTTTCGCGCGGCATTCACAGCCCTCGTGACCCCCTCGGACCTTTGGGCATTTTTGTCCTCAGTAAACAAATGTCCGACAAGGCAGTACAAATATGGCAGTAATATTGCTTACAAAATGCACAACATCAACTAGCATGAATGACATCTAGCATGAATGACATCTTTCAGGGTTCATTATGAAAATTTTAAATGCCTACTTGTAAATGAAAACACGGAGCAAATAATATTTAAAAACATTATACATATTGACATAATATACGCCAGAATAATACATTTTAAGTTTATTATATTTTACTTTGTTAAATTGTAATCAAATTAACCTAATCTATATTCTAAAGTGGCTTTTAGTCTCTGCGATTTTCTAATATTCGATTTCCTTGAATGCAGCAAAACAAGCGCTTCCTCAACGTGAACACCGCAATGCTTCAATTTCTTCCTTCCCATTGGTCAAAGTGCCCGCCTTCGTCACCTGCTTGGTCACGTTTTAGCGGCATGGAAATCCGGAAATCTACATGACAGGAGGTCATCCGTCACTTTTTGTAGCGCAAATAACGGAGCGCCCAGCCTTTTATCATGTCGAAGTCATTGCGTTCAACTAAACTAAATAATTCGCAAACAATTACCAAGGAGGGTTTATCCCCTTAAAATTTATGAGATTTTAAATATATTTCAGTTGTGTTTTTGCTTTCAAGTATAGATGAAATGAATGGATAAAACAATCAACTTTAATAAAAAATAATTTAAAATAAATAAATTTAATTTTATGTATGATGCAAATTAGCAGATTTCTGTGATGAGGAACGTCACTATTTCGAGGCATCAAGTGTTTAAGAAATATCTAGTGTTGGTGGAATGCATTAATATTTGGAAATGAGAGTCATATTTTTTAGTATATTCCTATTACTGTACTTCGTTTTTGTATTGTATTATTGCACTGTATTTTATTACCAAATCTGTGTCAAATGTAGTTGTACTGTATAAGTAAAGTACTTAAAAATTCTACAGATCCCTTTTTTCTGATTAAAATTATTTACGGCGGCCCGGTGAAGCAAGTGGTTAGTGCGTCGGCCTCACAGCTCTGGGGTCTTGGGTTCAAATCCAGGTCATGTCCATCCGTGTGGAGTTTGCAAGTTCTTCCTGGGCCTGCGTGGGTTTCCTCCAGGTACTCTGCTTTCCTCCCACATTCCAAAAACATGCATGGTAGGCTGATTGGACACTCTAAATTGCCCCTAGGTTTGGGTGTGAGTGTGCATGGTTGTCCGTCTCCTTGCGCCCTGCGATCGGGTGGCCACCGATTCAGGTTGTCCCCCGCCCCTGGCCCGAAGACAGCTGGGATTGGCTCCAGCACCACCCGCGACCCTAATAAGGATAAAGCGATTCAGAAAAGGAGATGAGATGAGAAAATAAATTACACAAATCAGTTACCCAGAACAAATCGTTTAACTGCGGTGGTTTGTGTTGTTATTTTATTTCATTCAACAACAGGTCTCAGGTGTCAGAATTGCAAGTGTCAGGCTTTCTTAGACAGTGTCGTGGCTTACGTCTTCCCTTGGCTGCTTGGACACTGACGTCTCATCTCGAGGTCTTCTGCTGGTTTGACGCAAAATCAGGTTTGTTTTTCAAGCCAATCTGTTACAGTGAAAAACATAACAACGCCAAATGAATATTGTGCATACAAGGATCCAGCCTCCTATTCTTTTTCTGATCACTGAAAGAGTGGTTTGATATGGTTATGTCTATTTGCGTCTCAAAATGCCAACTTATTACTTTGTGTGACTGACCATGAAAGGAAGGGTTTATTTGTTATCAACCTAGGAAGAACATTTGGAAAAGACCATAAGCATGGTTTCTTCCAAACAAGCAAGGAAACAGTGAGCCCAAAAAAAATAAAAAATAAATATTTACAATAATACCTTGACATACGAGTGCCCCAACATACGAGATTTTTGAGATACGGGTAAAATTCCGAGCAAATGTTTGCCTTGAGATACAAGACAAATTGGGGTCCTGGTTTCAAATCCAGGTCATGTCCACCTATGTAGAGTTTGCATGTTCTCCCTGGGCCTGCGTGGGTTTTCTCCGGGTACTCTGGTTACCTCCCACATTCCAAAGACATGCACGGTAGGCTGATTGGACACACTAAATATGATTGACACTAGGTATGATTGTGAACGTGAATGATTGTTTGTCTCCTTGTGCCCTGCGATTGGCTGGCCACCAATTCAGTGTGTCCCCCGCCTCTGGCCTGAAGTCAACTGGGATGGGCTCCAGCACCCCCTGTGACCCTAGCGAGGATAAAGCGGTTCAGAAAATAAGATGAGAGAGTGATGCTCCTGTTAGGATAGACAGGAAACAATCCATGAATGGACCAATAAAATCCAACCAATGTCCAAATAAATAAAATTTTAATTTACCATGGCAAGAATGAGGATGTTGCCGTGATTCTCTTTAAAACGTGTTTTCATTTTGACAATTTTTTTAGCGAGGGTTGTGCCACCTGCGGATCCATGTGCCTCCATCTGGTTCACACATTTGCGAGCATGTTGGAGATTGTTTGCCCGAAATGGATTATAGGCGGAGGTGTGTTGGCCACTACAAGAACATGCTTCATGCCATGTTCTAGCACTTTTTTCCCCGTCACAAACAGACGCATGCCCTACTTCCACATAGCATGTTTTCTTTGGCACCCTGAAATGTTCCCTCTAATTTTTCGTTGGTCTGGGCAGAACGACAACCTCCCTGAGCGCACTGAGTACCAGTGTGAGCAACATCATCGGTACTCAGATGATTCGCCTAAAGACGTTTCGCCGACGGACGTTTGACAGACGGGCAGGTCGCCGAATGGACGTTCCGCCGAATGGAGGTTTCGCCGAAACGGGATTCGCGCGCTCGCCCCGCCCCCGGATCGTGTGTGTACAAGTTTTTCAACCTCGGCCCGCGGGCCATATACGGCCCGTTAGGATTTTTAATCCAGCCCGCCGCCGGCGTTGTCCAAATTATAGTAAAAATCAATGTTAGTCTACCATCAATGGCAGCCCGGGAATAAGCACTCTTGGGCGGGCAGATGTAGCAGAAGAGCCGTAAAATGACAGCAATCGGGTCAAATCCATCCTAAAACAGTATTTAATGATTAAATACAAATACTGGACATTAGAACCGAGCCCAGGGAAGTGAATTCCTTGGTAAAATGTCGCGATGATGTCGCGATGGAGGCAAAAAAACGTCTATATACGTCCATTCGCCAAACGGCTCAAAATGCTCTCAAATTCGGTCAAATCCAGCCGAAAACAGCGTTTAATGATTAAATACAAATACTGGAGCTCTTTGGACATTAGAACCGAGCCCAGGGAAGTGAATTCCTCGGTAAAATGATGTCGCGATGGAGGCAAAAAAACGTCCATATACGTCCATTCACCAAACGGCTCAAAATGCTCTCAAATTCAATTTAATCATTAAACTAACAAATACTAGTATTTGTATTTAATCATTAAACGCTGTTTGAACGAACGTTCATTCGGCGACCTGTCCGTCTGTCAAACGTCCGTCGGCAAAACCTCTTTAGGCGAATCATCCGGTCACGACATCATCATTGCTCGCTATGGGCACACCAGTATCACACCTGCCACAAGCAGGTGCATGTCAATGTTCCCTCTAATTTTTAATGTAAAACATGCTGTAAAACACGAAAAACATAAGAGTGGACAGAGGTACTGCCACTGGCTGCCGCTTAAACGGCGCCATCATGGGGAAAGGGGTAAAAAAAAAAATACTGCGCGCCATATGATTGCTGCTGCGCAGAGAAGACGAGAGTAGTGCGCAATTGCGCACACGCGCAACTTAGAGGGAACATTGGCACCCTGACTGTCGGATCTGCTCTGACACCTTGAAAGAAACATTTCTAACAGGCTTTGCATACACAAATATTTTGGGTTTGGTTAAGATATTTGTTATCGGTTGTTTTCAAGTGTGCTGCATTGCATCGTAATTTTCAAAAACAGATTGAAGATGATTGAAGAAATGATGTCATAAACAAATGGGTATAAATGTACGAAATTGGTCATAATGACAAATGTGTAACATATGTCATCTATTGGCCCCAATATAGTGAACATAAAGGTGACTAAGAATGTACCACCATGACCTAGTTCTTTATTCTAATTATAAAATAAGATAGCATCATTATTGTCATGTTTCTGTGAACTTTGTCATCCATTCTCAGAGATTATGTTGTGTCTGCTGAGGTGACAAAAAATACATCATGAAGATGGAGAATTTATTGCACTCAGGTTTCAGTTTCTTTTCTTTAACATAAAACTGAAATGTATGATACTAATGGAATTATTCGCATATACCTATATTATCATAACATTTTTACAAATTTAGTCTTCTGAATTACTGAAATAGAGATCTTCATTACAGAGTTCTTATTTACTCTATATCAATTATTATATCTTCATTAATCATTTTTCATCATCAACATCACCTACCTGAGTTCAAATATTTATGACATCATGACATTACTATAAAAACCAAACAAATTTTAGTCCAGATTGATTAATATTTTAATAATTAATCAAATTATATGCCCTTTGTGTTCAATATTTCCTGTTGAAGTAAAGGTAAGATATGAGTAAGGTTTTTTCCTGACATCTGATGGAATGATGGCAAACTGCAAGTCAATGAATTACAGTAGTACTACTTTATACTAGAGTAAATTAAATATAATTAAATCAATTCAATAAAGTGGTGCTGACCATAGCCAAGATACAATTTTAACTAAAAGTCTATTAACCATATTTGAATAATTCTAATTCAACCCATTAAAAATGTCCTCAGATTTAAACAATTTGAATCCCCTTAAATTAGATTCATACTCGTATTAAAAATAAAATCCAATCCATTTCTCTAGTGCATCAGGAATGTTTTTAAAGGGTTACATCACTGAGGCCACATCACTACCTACATCATTAATCCTTTTCCCTCCTATAAGTAGCATTATTACCACTGGGTGTCATGGGCAGTAATGGAAAATAACAAAGTATTCAAGTAGATTTTTTTCTGATATTTGTACTTTACGACATACCTGAACGACCGCACAATTCAAATCCAATTATGTTGATACATTCTACTTCTTACTCAGTCCAAACTATCTCAGTACCCTTTTTGCTTTTTTGAAATCCTGTAAATGGCGTCAAGACGTGAGGAAGAATAAAGAGAAGACTAGTCATGAGATCGTGGGGAGGATGAATAAAAAAACTGGAAAAAGAGCCACATGTAGGTATGTGCACCAATAAAAAACATCCTGTAATTGATCCAGGGAAGCAATTCATCAATGACAAATTTCAAACTCAATGCCAGATCTGATCTGACACAGCATTTTTAAAAAATAAATGAATAAAATTTGACTTCATAACATTGATTTCTCATGAAATAGAATTTCTGTAGTCCTCAGTGAACTATCAAGTACTATAAAAAATGAACATTTAAGGTTATAATTTAAATAAAAAATGATTTTAAGATTTAAAAATATTTACTATGTTCCTCAATTATTGACAAAAAAGGAAAATAAATATAATAGAAAATACTTAACTAGTAACTAAATAAATAAACAACTTTCAAAAAGGAGGATACTTACTATATCTTTCTATATATTAGAAAACAAGTGCTCAAAGGATCGCTACTATTTCAGCAAATAATTATTGTTTTTCTGTTTTGCCATGCATGTTCATAGTTCAAATTAATTGAACTTTTGTGCATTAAAATTCTCACTTTTAACAACAATATTGTACCAGTATTACTATGCACAAGCATCTGTACTTTTACTTGTGTGTATGTAGTTGGAGTACTTTTGCAACTTGTGATTGTGACATGGGCATTTGTCAGCAAAGTTGGTGTGCTTTCGATTACAGGACACTGCTCACGATAAGGGATCAAATGCTGTTTGTCCTTTTTATCCTCATCCACTTCCAGTTAAGCTCCGCCACCATGATTCAGGTGGAGGTGGTCACCAAGAGCACAGAGTGTAGTGTCACTTGTGGCCTGGGTGTCAAATTGCAAACAGTTTGCAAGGTGAAAAACAGCCAGAAGGCCTTGGAGGAAAGTGAAACCAGTTCCACAGGAAACGCTGCTGCAGAGTCAAATTTGGAGATGGAAGATTGCCATGATGTAAAAGTCAGTTGTCAAGAGTCGTGGCAGTGTGGACTCACAACTTTCACCAGGACAACAGGAGAGAGACTGGAGATCGACTGTCTGTTGGAGACCCCAAAACTAGTGAAGAAACTTGCGTGGAGGTGAGCAGTAACTCCCAAAACAAGTGTCATGAGGGATGATATGGTATTGTACAAGAAAGCTTTCAGTTTGCCAAAAATGTCATTACAGTAATCCCTCAAATTTCGCGAATAATGTAGACCAGACATGGCCGCGATAATCAAAAAATCACCATTGTCTGTTAGAAACAATGATGTCAAAACATAGGCTTTGTTCTTGTTTTTTTAAAGCATGAGGATGGTCGAAATGTAACCGTCAATTAGCCATCCAGGGAGCTCAATTTTTGGATAATTGCAAAGAGGTCAGCTCCCTGCCCGGACTTACATGGAATCTCAACTTCCACGTTGCTCTGCCTCGACGTCCTGCCATCCTAACCGGCCAGATCCTCTATTTTCAATAGCGTCCACCGTAACATCGCTTCGGGCCCACATTTCTAAAAAAAAATAAAAAAAATCCTCCATCGCTAATGCTCTCTGCTGTCAAATTCGCCGAGCAAGTTATTTTTTTCAAATAAGCGCTACGACATAACGTCGCATTGGGCTCGCATTTCTGATAAAAATCCACCCTTACAGTGGCCCCCAGCCGCTCAGAAAGCTCTATTTTCAGATAAAAATGATGGCCATCGCCTCCTGCCCGCCATTTTTTTCTCCAGTGCTCAGTCCTCTGAACTTGTTTTTTTTCCTGAAAAAAATCTGCGCTGTAGTGAAGCCGCAAAAGTTGAAGCTGCGAAGTGAAGGATCACAGTACACAAGTACAATCTAGTCAAGATCCTATATACTCAGCTAAATAATATAATCACACTTTCTATTATTTCTCAAGGTTAATGCAACAATCCCCTTAATAATTGTCAGCAAACATTATGTTCAGTCACAGGTCTCATATAGTGACCAGGATGCAAGTTTCCAATTTTTTTCTTAATAAAGCCAGAGTGCGGAGGGTTTTCAAAGAGCCACATTTCAATTATTTGGAAGATTTAGGTAAATCATGTCACGTCGCATATTATATTTTTCTCACCTTAGGGTGTCATGGCGCCGAGCCCCAGGTGTGATCAGCACTGATGATTCACTCTTCACCACCTGGGAAGCTCCAGGTCTGGACTTGGCCATTTTGGATCCAATTGAGGAAAAGCACGCAGGTGAGAGCATGATGTCACTACCACTGAAACCGCTTGTGATAACATCAGAACATGCCGGTAATTTTTAATTTTGTATACAACAGGAACTTACCGCTGTGATGTGCATGATGCTGATTTCAAGAGTGTGAAAACTGAATACTGGGGGGTGCGAGTGCTGCCGAAAGGGGTGCTGAATCTTGATTATGAACATGCCAAAAGTGCGTGGGGGTCACTTTGGAACCGGATGAACCCCTATGAGACCCAAATTATCTGGCTTTACATTGTAAGGTTCACTTTAGCAATAATGATTTCAGAATTCAAAATTAACAGTGGGCAAGTTCCCAGCATGCCGTAAAGCAAGTCAACAGTAGTATAAGCAGAAATGGATGAAAATATTTTAACGCAGACTTAAGAGAACGATATCACAATTTCAACTGATATTTTTATTGATCTTATATTTCTATTGAGATGTTTAATCAGATTCTCCATGTTTTTGTGTGATTTGAACAGATTCTGACCTTTCTAATCGTTGTCGACATGGCAGCTGTGGGCTATTTGGTGTTAAGCATATGGAAAAACAGAGGATCATATGAGATCCGCGAGGAAGGAAACTGCCCTGAAACCATGTCACGGCTTTGACCAGCTACCAGTTAACCGGTGACAAAGTACTCAATGTATGTCAAAAACGTTTACATGGTATATAAAAACAAAAAGTATTTGGAAAAAGGGGGCATTAAGGATTAAAATTACACACATTTTAAATTAAGCAGGACACATTTATTTTCTAGGGCGCCCCGGTGAACGAGTGGTTAGCACGTCAGCCCCACAGTTCTCAGATCCTGGTTTCGAACCCATGTCTGGGATGGGGAGTTTGCATGTTTGCCCTGGGCTTGCGTGTGTTTTCTCTGGGTACTCTGCTTTCCTCCCCCATCCCCAAAACGTGCATGGTAGACTGGTTGAACACTACATTGCCAATAGGAGTGGGAATAGTTGTCTGTCTGTCTTGGCTAAACACCAATTCAGGGTGTCCCCCGCCTGGTGCCCGAAGTCAGCTGGAATAGGCTCCAGCACCCCTCGACACCCTTGTGAGGATAAGCGGTTATAAAAAAGAATGACGTTGTTGCGCTAGATTATGTCTCCGATGTCTCTCCCTTTATTAAAGTATACCTATTAATAAACCTATCAGAAGTCATGACGTAATATTTTTTTAAATTATAAATAAACTTCTGATAATTATTGTGTTTTGCAGATATATTACTCTAATATGCAAATAATAAATTCAGGTTTGAGTCAATTCATTAAAACAGAAAATACCTTAAAATTAAATCTGCAGGATTGAAGCTATATTTTCTAGTATTCTTATGACTACCTTGCACACCTTCTTTGTAGCCTACGATGTGCAACTATGGTTTCAGATTTGCCCAACATCGGACAATTTGAACCAATTTCTTAATTGAATAATCTGCGATTTCAAGCAAAAACAAATTTTAATTTTGCTGGAAGAAAAACCTGGTCTGAAGAATCTCATCACATGAATACTCACCAAAATATGTCATCATCAGTGCATTAATACATTACCTAAATATGGCTCCTGCCCTTTCACGTCATTGTTATTGCAGCTGAAGAATTTTTGCACTCTAAATGCAGCAAAATGAATCTTATGTTCTTCATAAACAGACACTAGAGGGCAGTGTTCGGTCACATTTAGTCAGCCCCCAGGAAATACGTGTACTGCATTATTTAGGCTTATACAATAGGTGAAAGGGGCGGCCTGGTGTAAGAGAGGTTATTGCGTCAAGGGTTCGATCCCAGGTGATACTCCGGTTTACTCCCATGTCCTAAAAAAATGTATGGCAGGCTATTTGATCACTCTAAATTCCACCCAGGTATGAATGTGAGCATGAATGATTGTCTGTCTCCTTGTGGCCTGCGATTGGTTGGGCACCGATTCCGGGTGTCCCCCACCTGGTGACGGATGGGTTAGGCTCCGGCACCCCCGGGGAAGCGGTTCAGAAAATAAATGAATGAATTTGTTAAAGGTAGAAATTAGTCAAATCCGAGTTGGCGAAAGATTGGTTTATTATGAAAGCAGTTCCTCCAACATCACACACATTATGTGCTGTACATCATGATGAGTACCAAACTCCTGATACAACAGTACGCTATTAAGGTAAACATGATTAGTAAATTAATGAGGAGCAGAGACAACAAGGCATGTCAAGACTCCTGGGATATAAGATAATGGCAATTATCATGAAATTTCTACTCTAATTCATTTCTTGATGAAACGCAGAGTAAGATGTCGTTTCCATTTGTGAGCTTGACAAGACAGCCGTGTTTGCCCTGCCTCATGTAATATTTGGCATGGTAGCACACATGAGACTTCATACAAGCCAGACCACTGTGATGTGACATCAATGTCGACAGAGATTGACAACTACCCCAATGCAATAAGCAAGACATTTTACACGTTTCATCTATGAGTTGGATTTCAGCCTGAAAACGGAAGCGGAATGCTTAAGTAACGCATTGAGCTGGCAATTACATGACACATAAACACTGATTCATTCATTTTCACTCCTGCTTATTCTCATATGGGTCGTGGAGGGTGCTGCTGCAGCCTATCCCAGCCAACTGGAGAAAACCCACACAGACACAGGGAGTAGGTACATGAAAACTACAGTGGTACCTCTAGTTACTAAATTAATTGGTTCAACTACTTGTTTCATAACTTGGATTTTTTTTCCCATAAGTAAAGCAGTGTTTTACATTGAATTATTACAATCGATTCCACAATCTTTAATGCTCACCACAATAAACCCTGATGATAAAAGTATACCAATTTTGTATTCAATGTGTATGCAAATGTATGTATGCAAAAACAGATAAAACAATATAAGAAAACTATTTATTAAGCCATTAAAATGATGCCACAACACCGAACCAAACAATAACAAATCGAAGGCACGTCAATGCAAACATGCAAACGCTCAAGGGGTTGGTCTAACTCAGGGGTTGGCAAAACAGTCCTTGAGGGCCGCTCTGGGTGCAGGTTTTTATTCCAATCGATCCAACATAGACAGTTTAACCAATGAGGTTCCTGCCAAAACAAGAAACACCTGACTCCAAACCACTGATTGCACTTCTAAGGTACCAGATTGGTGGAAAGGTTCTGTTTAAAGGTTGGAACAAAAACCCACACCCACTGCTGCCATTTATGGAATAGTTTGCCACCCCTGGTCTAACTCGCATCTCAAACTCTCTCCCCTTTGCTTGCTCGCTCGCTCACGTACTCTCTCTCGCTCTCTCTATCGTCACTCAAATTGGTACCATGTGGCCACGTGAAGTTCCTTGTGGTGCATTCGCCAGTGAAAGGGCTGATGGGTTTGAATGCCACCGTGAAAGTAAATTTAATTGAATGCCTTTGTTGTCATTACACAAGTATAATGAGATTTAAGGCTTCACCACGAAGTGCACAAATAAATAACCCAAAAAT
This sequence comes from Stigmatopora argus, assembly GCF_051989625.1. Taxonomy (NCBI): domain Eukaryota; kingdom Metazoa; phylum Chordata; class Actinopteri; order Syngnathiformes; family Syngnathidae; genus Stigmatopora; species Stigmatopora argus. The sequence goes on along the minus strand of NC_135387.1, from coordinate 7,895,656 downwards.
AAGTAATAAATAAATAAGTAGTCAACATAATAAGTAGCCAACATAAATAAGTAGTCAACATAGATAAGTAGTCAACATAAATAAGTAGTCAACATAGATAAGTAGTCACATGAATATGTAGTCACATAAATAATTAGTCAGGTACAAAAAGTAACTAAAGTGGTTATCAGTCTATGGAGTTTTAGTGCAAGTACAAGACAAGAAATTAGTCTAGATTAGGTCCTCCTAGGTGCAGAACTCAACTTCAGTGTGGTGACGGCTCTTCGGAAGAAACTGTCCTTGACTCTGTTTGTTTCTTCAGAAGAAACTGTCCTTGACTCTGTTTGTTTCTTCGGAAGAAACTGTCCTTGACTGTTTGTTTCTTTGGAAGAAACTGTCCTTGAGTCTGTTTGTTTCGGCTGTTATTGTCCAGTAGCACCTGCTAGGGGGCAGCAGGTTGGAGAGGTGGAAGCCGGGATGTGTTTTGTCTTTTATGATGCTTGTTGCCCTTCATAGGTACCGGGATTTGTAGATTACAGACTGAGGAGGTAGGGGGCAGTTGATGATCTTTTAGGCGGTGTTGATCACCCTCTTCAGTCTTTTCCTGTCTGCTTCTGTGCAGCTTGGGTGCCACACTGACACAACATAGGTCAGCATGCCCCTCAATGGCTGACTGGTAGAAGGTCACCAGCAGGTTGGTGTTTAGTTGCTCCTTCCTGTGTGCTCTCAGGAAATGTAGCCTCTGCTGCGCCTTCTTGACGAGTGTGGTGGTGTTTGCTGCCTAAGTGAGCTATCTGGTGTGGGTGTTGCTGAAATAAGGAGGGTAGCTAATGATAAGTGAAGTCTACGGTATGCTTTGCAACATTTCCTTGATATATTTATATGCTTTGCTTCTTTTGATGTTTTGAATCTTGGACAGTCTATTGTGATTTGGAACAATAATTTACATATAAAAAAATCGTAAGTTGAGGCACTCGTAGGTGGAGGTACCACTGTGTCTCTCAACACCTTTATCATTTTTAAAGTTTTAGGGGGTAGTATTCAAAATCATGGAACAGATTATGCAAATATGCCTCTACTTACAAAAAATCCAAGTTATAGAAAAACTTGCAGAACCAATTGATTTCAGAGGTAGAGGTACCACTGTATATATGCTTTAAAGACTGAGCTGCAGCCAGCAATTATGTTTAATCTCATCTCATTTTCACGTTTTCTGAACCGCTTTATCCTCATTAGGGTCACGGGGGATGCTGGAGCCAATCCCAGCTGTCTCCAGGCCAGAGGCGGGGGACACCCTGAAAAGGTGGCCAGCCAATCGCAGGGCACAAGGAGACGGAAAACCATGCACACTCACACCTATACCTAGGGGCAATTTAGAGTGTCCAATCAGCCTACCATGCATGTTTTTGGAATGTGGGAGGAAACCGGAGTACCCGGAGGAAACCCACGCAGGCCCAGGAAGAACATGCAAACTCCACACTGGTGGACCGACCTGGATTTGAACCCAGGACCCCAGAGCTGGGAGGCCGACGTGCTGACCACTCGCTCCACCGGGTCTATGTTTAATCATGAAGATTTAAAAAAAAGTTAGAAGCCAGTGGAAAACATGCTGCTGCTAAACTCAATGCACAAACCCACACAATGCTGATAAACGATGAATGACCTTTTCCAAAAGTGCTGCTCCATAATTGGACGTGGTCACAGGGGGGTGTCAGTGTATGCGTCTGAGGGTCCTGCAGTTATGACAGAGCACATTAAATGAATTCCATTTGAGGTGTGACATTTTCATGTGGTCGTGACAGGTGAGAGCGCATTTGTGGTCTGGCAAGCTGCTTGTGACGTGAATGATTCCGACAGGTAACTCGTTTTCTCACTGTGGCTTTCACTGCGACCCAGAAAGTATCTTTAGGTACTCTTACCAACATCTTCCTACTCTATACGCCTAAAGTCATGAAATGATAATGGATCCTAGGAAAATTTGATTAGCTCGCTCTTTGGCCCAAATCCCTATACTGGATTATAGTAAAATTTACCTTGCTGACTGAACCCAAGTATCATTATCAAATCATTAAAAACTAAGAACAAAAACCTCACTATCAAATGTGAACCAATGTTAGACTTCTTTCATCACACCTTTTTTCTTCTTCTTTTTTTTACAGAACAGAATACATAAAAGGGCATCAAGACCTGGTGGTATATTTGCATAATTCATCTGAATAGCATGTGCCCTTTGTCCCCTTAATTATTATCTACATGTAGTCTTCACAAGCACACTTGACACGAGCAAAATTCACTAGATTTACCACTATTATTCTAATTAGATACTCAACCCATTGACTTTGATTTGCTTTGTACTTTGTGCTTTTTTCTTTTGCTTTGTTGGTCTGCGGCCTTTGACTGTACTGTCTAACTTATAACTATGCCTTTTCTTGCTACTGTCACAATGAAATTTCCCGAATACGGGATGAATAAAGTTATCCAATCCAATCCAATCCAATCCAATCACAAACACACTTATCAAGTATGTTACGTTTCAGGTAAAACATCTGTCTTACAGTAGTCGTGTATTTCAAAGCTTCCCTTTCCGCCAAAAAATGTAAAACCACCTCAATGAGAAAAAATACTTAGAGGAGTAGTGGCATGTTGCACCAAAATAAAAAAAAGTGCAAATAAAATTTTAAATTTAATTGTGTGTGTAAAATATTCATTTAATTGTGCAAGTAAAGTTTTGTTAGATACTATAATTACAAACTGGGAATATAAATCCTTTATTTATGTCTGGCTTGTTATGCCTTGTAATGAATAGCAGCACTATGCACAAAGATGACTATTAACTTCAGCACATGAAGTGTCACCATGACAACAAGGACGGTACCCTCCTGAAAACATGCCAAGCAGCACACAAATAATTTTGAAGATGTTTTTTGCCAGGTGAAACAGCATTGCTCTTTTGAAGGAGTTGGATTTTTGGAGTGTGGTTAAAACCTCCACTAGACTATTGAGATGACTGCATGAAGCTGTTCATCAATAGAGGCTAGAGACTTGGAGTGAGGCACATCTGCATAATAGTAGTACCTATTATTGAAAACACTGGTGAGAGTCATACGTGACTTGTAACAGAACACACTGTAATTATAACCCACAGGACTCCACAGCAAACCACTACACACAAAAAATAAACTAATCACATACAGTATATATATTTTTTCAACGATCACAAGCATATTTAATACAACAATAGCAAAAAAACTTTAATATGTTCTACCATATGCCATGGTAAAACCCATTATAACTTCTTAGTATTGTTCTTTCTATTATGTTTTCCTGCTGGGTGTTGATTTAACCACAAACCCTTCCTTATTATGACAAAAATGTGACAATTTTGCAATAATTATTTGCCTAGTGTATTGTATGTGTTTTTGAATTTGTCATTGACTAATTTGTGTCAATGCTATATGCTATATATATTACTGTACATGTGATTTTTCTCCCCCAGACAATTGAAGCAAGATATACTATACCCTTTCAATTGTGTGTATCTTACATCTTTCATTCAATATTGATACACTTTGATCATATTTTAAGGGTTAAGTTGGTTGTATATTGAAGACCTTGGAACAAATTTGAGAATTTACATGTAAAATGTGTCTTGACTTACAACAAATCTAAATTACAAAACCACTTCTGGAAGGTATTTATTTTGTAAATAGAAGTACCACTTTATATATCAATAATCGGCACTACCAACCTGCTCTCCGGGGTATTGCATTTAGGGGCTAATGTTTTAGGCATCTGCTCGAAACATGGTCGATTTGTCATATGTATATAGTTTTAGTCCTTTTAACAATGCTTCTGATGGGTCCTTTTGTAAACGGACCTTCAAATGCAATTTTAGGATTCAAACCTCTAAGTGAGTTTCTGCGGTGATAGTTTATTCTTAATCCTGTCAAAGATGAATATAAAAATACATGTTTTAAGTTAGGATATTCAGTCAATTCGAGTGTTTTTAATGTATTTCTTAATTATTGTTTTCATTTTTTCACTATTATGTTGAAGTGAAGTCCAGACTCAAGTTAGTTAAAATTTGACAGCTCCTCCTTCTGTGAGTCATGTAATCCACTTGGGGCATTCCTAGCTTCTAATTAACCAGAATCACTGGTGACAGCTGTAATTAATCCCTCGCTCATCACTGGATTGCTTGGCCAAAGTGTCACATTGGAAACACGATGGCGAGAAGAGCTGGAGACACACAAAGGCGGCTCTTTTTAATATTCATTACAATAGGCCTCCAGTGGTGATGAGCCTGATCACCCCTGGGATGAAGCGTGCATATTGATCAAAGGATAACAACGTGCTTGTATTTGGCGTTCATTCTGATGATCTTTCACCTCATACAGATAGTTGTCAATTTTGATTGGCATAATGTCTTTTAGATGCTAATTTACCTTGGCAAAGGTGGCAAATGGCAACTCTTGACATCGTAGATCAGGGGTCTCAAACTTGCGGCCCGCGGGCCAACTGCGGCCCGCGGGACGATAATTTGCGGCCCCCGTCTTAATATGAAAGATCGATTTTTTTTTTTTTTTTTTTTTTTTTTTTTTTTTTTTTTTTTTTTTTTTTACCCCTTTCCCCATGATGGCGCCGTTTAAGTGGCAGCCAGTGGCAGTAGCTCTGTCCACTCATGTTTTTCTTGTTTTACAGCATGTTTTACATGAAAAATTAGAGGGAACATTGACATGCACCTGCTTGTGGCAGGTGTGATACTGGTGTGCCGATAGCGAGCAATGATGATGTCGTGACCGGATGAGTCGCCTAAAGACGTTTCGCCGACGGACGTTTCGCCGACGGACGTTTGACAGACGGACAGGTCGTACTAGTATTTGTTAGTTTAATGATTAAATACAAATACTAGTATTTGTATTTAATCATTAAACGCTGTTTTCAGCTGGATTTGACCGAATTTGAGAGCATTTTGAGCCGTTTGGCGAATGGACGTCTATAGACGTTTTTTTGCCTCCATCGCGATATCATCCAGTATTTGTATTTAATCATTAAATGCTGTTTTAGGATGGATTTGACCCGATTGCTGTCATTTTACGGCTCGGTTCTGCTACATCTGCCTGCCCAAGAGTGCTTATTCCCGGACTCCCATTGAAGGTAGACGAACATTGATTTTTACTATAATTTGGACAACACCGGCGGCGGGCCGGATTAAAAATCCTAACGGGCCGTATATGGCCCGCGGGCCGAGGTTGAAAAACTTGTACACACACTATCCGGCGGGGCGAGCGTTCGAATCCCGTTTCGGCGAAACCTCCGTTCGGCCGAATGAACGTTCGGTGGAACGTCCATTCGGCGACCTGCCCGTCTGTCAAACGTCCGTCGGCGAAACGTCTTTAGGCGAATCATCCGAGTACCGATAATGTTGCTCACACTGGTACTCAGTGCGCTCAGGGAGGTTGTCTTTCTGCTCAGACCAACAAAAAATTAGAGGGAACTTTGGTTCGGAGCTGAATGAACCAATCACGGTGAGGTATACGGCTCTGGGGGGCGGGACATCGGCCGGGCTGTCCAGTGCCTCGCTCACTCACTCATTCATTCCTCCAATCAGCTGGGCGGAGGAGAAGCCGTGAGGCCGATCACTCCGCTCGGCGCGCACACTCCTCCGCTGCTCTCAGCATAGAACTGAATGAGGCGCTATGATCCGTGATCCAGCCTGTGTCAGTGTCTGTAGCCATCTCCGCGATTGAAACGGAGAGCGAAAGTGCACATGCGCCACAAACCCGCGCGACTGAATGTGAAAGATCAACCCGAGACTCATTCCAAGTGGAAAAACATATTACAGAGCCCCAGAGATGTCTCTTTCAAAGCCTGCCGTGAAGAGAAAGGTCGGTGATGAGCACAGACAGTTTCAAGAAAAGTGGGGAGTGCAATATTTCTTTGTTGAACACAGGGGCACCCCGACGTGTCTCATTTACACTGAAAAAGTTGCGGTGCACAAGGAATACAATTTGAAACGTAATTGTACTATGAGACATGCTGAGGAGTACGAAAAATACCAGGGAGATGAGAGAGCCAACCAGGTTGCCAGTCTTAAAACACGTCTTCTGAGGCAACAGGATCTCTTCAAGAAGGCTACCAAAGACAGTAATGCAGCAGTCAAAGCTAGCTACGCCGTTTGTGAGTTGATTGATCCTGTGCTAAGTGATCCCAAATGGCTCATGGACTTGGCTTTTCTTGTTGATATCACACATGAGCTTAATGTACTGAACAAGAAGCTACAAGGCCAGGGGCAACTTGTCAGTGCTGCCTATGACAACGTGAGAGCATTCTGCACTAAACTTGTGTTATGGAAAGCCCAGCTCTCTCAGGCAAACCTTTGCCATTTCCCAGCATGCAAGGCTCTCGTGGATGCAGGCACACCATTCAGTGGTGAGAAGTATGTTGAGGCCATTTCGAAGCTACAGGAGGAATTTGATCACAGATTTGCAGACTTCAAGACACACAAAGCCACATTTCAAATTTTTGCGGACCCCTTCTCCTTTGATGTGCAAGATGCCCCTCCTGAGCTTCAAATGGAGCTCATTGACCTGCAGTGCAACTCTGCACTCAAAGCCAAGTTCAGGGAGGTGAGTGGAGAAGCAGACAAGCTTGGGCAATTTTTGAGAGAGTTGACCCCCAGCTTCCCTGAACTTTCCCGAAGGTTCAAGCGGACCATGTGCCTTTTTGGGAGCACATACTTGTGTGAGAAGCTCTTCTCCACCTTGAACTTCAATAAGTCCAAGTACAGGTCCAGACTTACTGATGAGCATCTTCAAGCTCTACTGAGGGTCTCCACTGCTTCCTCCCTCAAGCCAAATGTGACTATGTGAGAAGAAGCGCTGCCAGGTCTCTAGCAGCAAGGAGTAGGCAAAAGAAGCCGTGTTCAGAATATTTCATGTTCAATGTTCCATTCAAGTTCAGAAAGTTAAAGGTTAAAGAGCTGTTAATACAGACATTTGAAACGGAATAAAAATAATTCATTTTCTCTACTTAGCCAGCCAGTGTATATCTACTGTATGCTCATTAGTATTATTTGGTTTTATATTACTGATTGATTTATTTTTTATTCATCTTTAAGTTAATTTATTTAATTCATTATTTTTTGTTAAAAAATAAAGATATTTGATAACGTTGGAAAGTTTTATCAGTGCTTTTCTTGTGGAAATCCTGATGCGGCCCAGTCTCACCCAGACTCGGCCTCTAGCGGCCCCCAGGTAAATTGAGTTCGAGACCCCTGTCGTAGATGCATGTTGCTTTTAAGGTTTTTATTCCATCTTTAGATGAATTTTGTGCTGCCTAATGTTGTAGTAATTCATCTGCCTTACTTTGGTGTGGGCAGGTGCGGGCTCGATTCCCGTTGGTGGTGGTATAATTGTGAGTTTCCTGTCGTCCTGTGTGCCCGACAGACTGACTGGCGACCATTCTAGTGTTTAGTCTGTCTTTCGCCCAAGGTCAGCTCGGACAGTCTCTAGCATCCCTTAAACCAGGGGTCTCAAACTTGCGGCCCGCGGGCCAACTGCGGCCCTCGGGACGATAATTTGCGGCCCCCGTCTTAATATGAAAGATCGATTTTTTTTTATTTTTTATTTTTTTTATTTTTTTTTTTTTATTATTTTATTTTTTTTTTATTTTTTTTTTACCCCTTTCCCCATGACGGCGCCGTTTAAGTGGCAGCCAGTGGCAGTAGCTCTGTCCACTCATGTTTTTCTTGTTTTACAGCATGTTTTACATGAAAAATTAGAGGGAACATTGACATGCACCTGCTTGTGGCAGGTGTGATACTGGTGTGCCGATAGCGAGCAATGATGATGTCGTGACCGGATGATTCGCCTAAAGACGTTTCGCCGACGGACGTTTGACAAACGGACAGGTCGTACTAGTATTTGTTAGTTTAATGATTAAATACAAATACTAGTATTTGTATTTAATCATTAAACGCTGTTTTCAGCTGGATTTGACCGAATTTGAGAGCATTTTGAGCCGTTTGGCGAATGGACGTCTATAGACGTTTTTTTGTCTCCATCGCGATATCATCCAGTATTTGTATTTAATCATTAAATGCTGTTTTAGGATGGATTTGACCCGATTGCTGTCATTTTACGGCTCGGTTCTGCTACATCTGCCTGCCCAAGAGTGCTTATTCCCGGACTGCCATGCCCGCCCAAGAGTGCTTATTCCCGGGCTGCCATTGATGGTAGACGAACATTGATTTTTACTATAATTTGGACAACACCGGCGGCGGGCCGGATTAAAAATCCTAACGGGCCGTATATGGCCCGCGGGCCGAGGTTGAAAAACTTGTACACACACGATCCGGCGGGGCGAGCGTTCGAATCCCGTTTCGGCGAAACCTCCGTTCGGCCGAATGAACGTTCGGTGGAACGTCCATTCGGCGACCTGCCCGTCTGTCAAACGTCCGTCGGCGAAACGTCTTTAGGCGAATCATCCGAGTACCGATGATGTCGCTCACACTGGTACTCAGTGCGCTCAGGGAGGTTGTCTTTCTGCTCAGACCAACAAAAAAATAGAGGGAACTTTGGTTCGGAGCTGAATGAACCAATCACGGTGAGGTATACGGCTCTGGAGGGCGGGACATCGGCCGGGCTGTCCAGTGCCTCGCTCGCTCACTCATTCATTTCTCCAATCAGCTGGGCGGAGGAGAAGCCGTGAGGCCGATCACTCCGCTCGGCGCGCACACTCCTCCGCTGCTCTCAGCATAGAACTTAATGAGGCGCTATGATCCGTGATCCAGCCTGTGTCAGTGTCTGTAGCCATCTCCGCGATTGAAACGGAGAGCGAAAGTGCACATGCGCCACAAATTCATCTTTAAGTTAATTTATTTAATTCATTATTTTTTGTTAAAAAATAAAGATATTTGATAACGTTGGAATGTTTTATCAGTGCTTTTCTTGTGGAAATCCTGATGCGGCCCAGTCTCACCCAGACTCGGCCTCTAGCGGCCCCCAGGTAAATTGAGTTCGAGACCCCTGCCTTAAACCCTTACGAGGATGCGTGTTATGGAAGATGAATGAATAGATTAATTTTCAACTCTGATGTAGTAATTACAATGAAGGAAGAGTTCACCCACTTTTGTGTACAATTACAACTTCTAGTAATATTTCATCATCGTCATTTGGAGTTGAAAAAGATGTTGTGTAAGTTAGAAGTTCAGTGCATAATATGCAAATATTTTTGGAAAACACTATATCCCCAAATATTTGTTCTCTTGCCTTCTCTCTGGGTACTGCAAGGACCAACACAGGCAGTACTTTTTATCGAACAAGCTGCTTCACAAACAATTTCTAAATATTCACAGCTAATGCCTAAAATTCATGCGGTGGGGGGCACCTTTTCTGGGCCCTACACTGCTGGTTTTTGAGTCCCTGGTGAGATGACACAAACTGTCTCTTAAAGTCATTTGCTTTGCAAAAAAGAAAATCAAGACTGAGTGAAGAAAGGAAAATAGTCAAAAATGTAGTCACATCTTTTACAACAAACGCTCAGACAGCATTACTGTCATGATCCCTCAAATAGCATATTTACATTGAAAACGGATAGTTGAATGTGTTAAGTGTGTGATATTACTTTATCGAACACCTCACATTTAAATTTTATTTATTTTTCTGATATGTACAAATGGCCATGTATAAGAACGAGTCTAAGTAAATAGCCGTTTTAGGCAGGAAAATACAAGTGTGCTAGGTTTAATCGAAAAAAACCACACTGACGAGGAATGGCTTTTTTTTTGGAGAGAAGCTTAAGCACTGGACCCAAGCTCCAGGATTGCTATCCAAGCACCAAGTTTCCCCACATTATTCAAGACTAAGAGATAAGGAAGGGGGCAAGGGAGCAAAATAACTTCAAAGACCCGGACCAGAAAGGCTGGTTTAGTAGAGATAATCCTATCCTATCTGATGACCAACAAAGAGAAAAAGTAGAAGAAGGAAGTAATAAATGTTAAAGGTGTCCACAACTATTCTAACAATGGGCAACCTACACGGGTATTACAGGAAGAACGTGTGGGTCCTAGTTAGAAAATTACTTGAGTGATATGGCCTGGTTGCATTGTGATTCTTGTCTTTTCAGGTGAGAAAATATTTCATTAAATACAACTAACATGTGAATATCTCCTATGGTAAAATTCCCAATTGGAGAATGCCTTGAATTATATGGCGTGGTGACTCTTGTCTTTTTAGTGAAAATTAATGACACACAAACTTCACTCTCTGAAGTATATTGATCTTTGCACGTGCTGCAAGTGCTATGTTAGTTTATACAAAATTCTACCACAAGAAACCTCTTTCAAGTGATAGACACAAATACCCCACTACCCCCCCCCCCCCCCCCACATCTAAACCAAATTAGCCAGATAGTGGGAGGCTGAGTGAAACCTGCGGTTAGCACATCTGCCTCACAGTCTAAAGCAATTGAGTCTTTTCATGTGCCAAAATGGTGCATGGTGGTCCATCGAACACTCAAAACTGTGAAAATTGTGTAAACGGGTTGCAGGTAACAAAAGAGATAAAAACCTGATAATAGATTGTCTCCATCTATTGTCAAGTCTGAAAATGTACAAAGCTACTTTTTATGTGACAGGAACACAATGTTATACTGAAGCTACAGACCATTTAAGTGTTCGAAAAAAATCTCTTAATTATTGCAACTCCAAAAAGCAGTTTTAGCCATTGCTTTGTACTATACTTTCCATTTGTTGATTTCTGCCACATGGAGTGCAGGAGTGTTGGGGATGCAGAATCTCCTTCACACCAAGTAGTGTTAGAGCAATGTAGAGCCCATTTACAAGACCAAATCAACAGAAAACACCCAGATTTGCATTCACACAACGGTGCTCTCCTTTCAAACAATGACAACAATATTCGTTGCAGTACTTAGCATTAAGAAACTAATTTCATTTATAATTTCACCTCAAATTGGTCACTTACTCAGGTGGATGGCATATCAGTTGACATTTGATGTTAACATAGGCTGCAGTCTTTTCCTGTCGTCTCGTTTGAGACAGTATATTGAACACTTTCAGCATTTGGATACCCTGTTCAACATGTATACAGTTGTGGTCAAAAGTTTACATACACTTGGCACCTGAAGCTCATTTCACTGACAACTTTCTAAGTCACCAAAATTGCTAATTCGTGTTGCTGTATGTATATTTTTGACCCTGCAGATTTGATCACTTTTTTCTGTTAACCCATAATAAAGTCATAAAAGAAACAAACTTCATGAATGTTTTTTGTGACAAAGAAGTATCTGTTCCAATCACTCTATCAGAGAAAAATCAGTGTTGTAGAAATACAGTGGTACCTCGAGATACGAGCTTAATCCGTTCCGTGACTGAGCTCGTATGACAAGTTACTTGTAACTCGAGGTAAAGTTTCCCATTGAAATGAATGGGAAACAAATTAATTCGTTCCAACTCTCTGAAAAAAAAACCAGAAACAGGATATTGGATTGAAAAAAAAGTTTTATTTCTTATAATTCGCCATATATTGACAAAGTAATAAATAACGAGTGGTTTAATAGAAATAAAGTGTTTAATCTAACTAAAATTGGGCAGATTTCGCCGAGGGGAGAGGGGCACAAAAGGGGCGGGGGGCTTCGTTTTTTTTCTTCCACACAACGCACTCGTAAACGGAACAAACACTCCACCCTCACGTTCGCTATCGATGGGCTGTTTGCTGTCGTACTATTCCCTTCAAAATATTCCGAAAATGATGCACACAAATGTCCTCACAATCGAATAACGCACGACCACTTGCCAACGAGCAGCAGTCTTTTATCAGCGATCGCGCCGCTGCTCATGTTGTTGTTGTTGTTGGGCCACCTCAGGCGCTTGAGGATTACCCTCAGCAGCGCTAGAGCTGTCACTGGAACGCGGATTAGTTCATCCAGGGGGTAGCCGGAGGTGTGGGGCAGTGCGAATATCTCCGGCTGGATGAAAAACGTAGGGCGCCACGTTCCTGGGTGGCAGCTCTGGGTGGTTTTGTTGGATTCGCATGGGAGCTTCGGGGGCGCTGGCTAGCGGCTCCTTTTAGCTTGTAGCATCTGTGTTCGCATCCCCTCGAACGGCGCCTAGTGCCATTGCCTGTCGGCGTTGTGCGCACGAGTATACTTCATTACCCAGAAAGCCCTCTTTTCACCGCGCATGCGCGTTGTGCGTTTCCTGGTCTGAATAGCTCATCCGGTGCTCGTAAATATTGTTATACACGAAAGATATGCCAAAAAAAATGCCATGGCAACCTGGCTTGGTCGCATCACGAAACTTTGACCGCATCACGGGCGAATTATTCGATCGAAATTTCCCCCGTAAGACGAGCATTCCGTATGACGAACGGTCGTATGACGAGGTACCACTGTAACTGGAAACTCAAGAGAGCCATGACATTATGTTCTTCACAAGTGTATGTAAACTTTTGACCAAAACTGTATATGTACATTGGCAACTCTTGTGCGCATCACTTCTTTAGTTTGACTTGAGTTTTGATTTATTTAATGAAGGGACAATACATATAAATGAACATATAAGTGTAAATATGTAAGATTATAGCCAAAGGCTACTTTCTATCTTTAGACCCTTGGGAAACAACAAGATATTTTAAAGTGTCTGCACTTTTATAATGACTAGAAGAGGAACTGCGCGAGTGGAAGTTTGTAGCTTTCTGAATTGTGGTCTCTGCAGAATCAATAATACACGTGTTGTGAGGGTAGTTTCTAAATGTGGGTGGCAAGTTCAAAGGATTCACAATTATGGTAGCCAGCAGATTGTGGGCTCAAACAGCTCACTCAAGGTGTCAGTCCAATAAGCGATTACTTTACTAGCTGATGTGCACAAATGGAAAGCGGTAAGCTGAATCTCCTGACACAAAGTTTAGTCTCAACTTCATTAGAGTCATCAAAGTTTGGGCCACTACAATAATAGAACATGACTTTTCTCCAAATGACAAGATTGTTGAAATCAAAGTGAAAAAAATGAAGACAAACCACAAATTCCATTAATATAGGGCACAATGACAACATATCCAGACCTAAGTTATTGGGGGAAAAAAAGGAAAAAAAAGATTACCTAAGCATTGAAACCAAAGTTCCGGCAGAGCAGGGGTCTCGAACTCAATTTACCTGGGGGCCGCTAGAGGCCGAGTCTGGGTGAGACTGGGCCGCATCAGGATTTCCACAAGAAAAGCACTGATAAAACATTCCAACGTTATCAAATATCTTTATTTTTTAACAAAAAATAATGAATTAAATAAATTAACTTAAAGATGAATTTGTGGCGCATGTGCACTTTCGCTCTCCGTTTCAATCGCGGAGATGGCTACAGACACTGACACAGGCTGGATCACGGATCATAGCGCCTCATTAAGTTCTATGCTGAGAGCAGCGGAGGAGTGTGCGCGCCGAGCGGAGTGATCGGCCTCACGGCTTCTCCTCCGCCCAGCTGATTGGAGAAATGAATGAGTGAGCGAGCGAGGCACTGGACAGCCCGGCCGATGTCCCGCCCTCCAGAGCCGTATACCTCACCGTGATTGGTTCATTCAGCTCCGAACCAAAGTTCCCTCTATTTTTTTGTTGGTCTGAGCAGAAAGACAACCTCCCTGAGCGCACTGAGTACCAGTGTGAGCGACATCATCGGTACTCGGATGATTCGCCTAAAGACGTTTCGCCGACGGACGTTTGACAGACGGGCAGGTCGCCGAATGGACGTTCCACCGAACGTTCATTCGGCCGAACGGAGGTTTCGCCGAAACGGGATTCGAACGCTCGCCCCGCCGGATCGTGTGTGTACAAGTTTTTCAACCTCGGCCCGCGGGCCATATACGGCCCGTTAGGATTTTTAATCCGGCCCGCCGCCGGTGTTGTCCAAATTATAGTAAAAATCAATGTTCGTCTACCATCAATGGCAGCCCGGGAATAAGCACTCTTGGGCGGGCATGGCAGTCCGGGAATAAGCACTCTTGGGCAGGCAGATGTAGCAGAACCGAGCCGTAAAATGACAGCAATCGGGTCAAATCCATCCTAAAACAGCATTTAATGATTAAATACAAATACTGGATGATATCGCGATGGAGACAAAAAAACGTCTATAGACGTCCATTCGCCAAACGGCTCAAAATGCTCTCAAATTCGGTCAAATCCAGCTGAAAACAGCGTTTAATGATTAAATACAAATACTAGTATTTGTATTTAATCATTAAACTAACAAATACTAGTACGACCTGTCCGTTTGTCAAACGTCCGTCGGCGAAACGTCTTTAGGCGAATCATCCGGTCACGACATCATCATTGCTCGCTATCGGCACACCAGTATCACACCTGCCACAAGCAGGTGCATGTCAATGTTCCCTCTAATTTTTCATGTAAAACATGCTGTAAAACAAGAAAAACATGAGTGGACAGAGCTACTGCCACTGGCTGCCACTTAAACGGCGCCGTCATGGGGAAAGGGGTAAAAAAAAAATAAAAAAAAAATAAAATAATAAAAAAATAAAAATAAAAAAAATAAAAAATAAAAAAAAATCGATCTTTCATATTAAGACGGGGGCCGCAAATTATCGTCCCGAGGGCCGCAGTTGGCCCGCGGGCCGCAAGTTTGAGACCCCTGCGGCAGAGGATGTTCTTCAGTAGGTTTCTTATCAACAAAGTTATAAAATCAAAACATACAATCTTTCCGGTGGATTCTTCAAGTTTAAACCAGCAGGCACGTCCTTGACTCATTGCCTGCTGTTCGTTGCGGAACATCAGAATCAGATCAGAACATTCCACTCCAACTACTATGTATTTTGACACCACCAATATTTTACACAACCACACACACAACACAAAAATCCCTGCAACTTGCCTCTGTAGTGCCTTTATGGAGATTCTGTGGGTTCCTCTGGTTTGATTTTCAAGTTCAACTTTGTCTACACACTGCTTACAATTCTTGTTGTTCTGTCTAAACCAGAAGTCTGTAGCAGACAAATGCTAAAATGGCGCCACACAAGTTTTAGTATTGAGACCCCTAATTGTAAAATAAGATATTTCGAACTCTTATAAAATAGACACAACAATGGTCGACGCAATTACATCAGCAAACAAACAAATGTGCCCCACGGCTGACTGGCGACCAGACTAGGGTGTAGTCTGCCTTTCGCCCAAGGTCATCTGGGTTAGGCTCCAGCAACGCCGGGAACACTTTTGAAGATGCAGGGCATGGAAGATGAATGAACAAACAAACAAATCAATCTTGTTTTATTTCTTTTAACTGACAAGCAATCACAAAAAAAAACTTAAAAGGTGGTACGTATGTTTTTTTTTACACCACACCGACTACCTATGTCACAATTTCTAACAATTTCAAAAGCTACCTGGACATTTCGTCGATGGACACTTCGTCGCCGGACGCTTCATCCCCGAACGCTTCGTCCCCGGACACTTCGTCCCCGGACGCTTCGTCGAACGGACGCTTTGTCGCCGGACAGTTTGCCTAACCTTAACCACTATCCCCTAATTCTAACCACTAACCTTAACCACTATCCCTTAGCCCGCAACGATTTAAAGAAAAATAAAGTTTATAAATAGAGTAAAGAAAAGTTTGACATCTGACTTGTTATGTCTCGTTGATTCTTTTTGGAGTCTTCCCAAAGGTGGAGCGCTCAACGTATGAACCGTTTCGTTTAGAAACGAGCACATTTAGTACTTGCACACGCCCAAATGTTAATGTTTGTGTTGTCGAGCGAGTTTTTGCTGTTTTGTTTTCTTTAATAAAGAAAAATAAAAACTCCCATCTGTGTTTAATAAAATCATTTTATTTAGTTCCTTTTATTTTGAAAACAATTGTTCGCGAGTCCGGCGACGAATTGTCCGTCGACGAAGCGTCCGGGGACGAAGCGTCCGGCGACAAAATGTCTGGTCACGTTTCAAAAAGGTAGACCAATAGCCTGCCTACTAACTCACTGCCACCATGACATGAAAACCAACCGGATAGTAATCTTCCTCTCCTTTGTCATGAAATAGCAGGGGGGGGGAAAGAAAGGCAAGCCATCAAAGGGTCCTCTGCAATTGATGTGGTTTGAAAGCCAATAAACATTGACCTTTTCCTACGTAATAACATGTTCTTTTTTTGCTCTTTGAATACTTGTTTGGCCAGTGTAGCAACACTCAGGATTTCAAAAAACTGAAATTAACCATTTCTATATTTATGTATGTCCTCCCCCAGCAATTCACCACCACTCAGAGAAAGCAATAAACATTTTGAAAGTTTCTTTTTCAAAATAAGACAAATCCATAGTATGCATAGTCTCATTGCAAACACATTTTCTTTTTACAACTTTATTTTCTATCTTTGCAAAATGTGTTTCTTTAGTATGCAGAAGCCATGTAGCAGCAAGGAAACAAATTATCTTTTCTACCTGAGATGGATTAATTATTTTTAACTGACTAGCTACAGGGTGATACAATGCTTAGCCCATTTATATCACAGTTCTGAGATCTAAAGGTTACAATCCTAGCCACCGGCTTTCCTGTGTTGAGTTTACATGTCCTCCCCGTGTCAGTGTAGGGTTTCTCCGGGTAACTTACTCACTATACCTGAAGTTAACTGGCATAGCCTCCATTACTCCCACAATCCTTATAAGGATAAGTGGAAAGGAAGATGAATGAACCATTTTAACTGATGAATCATTCAGTGTAATTTGCTTTCCCTTTTAAATGAATATCTTTGATCCCGATTACAACTGGCAACTGTCTAAGGTACATTCATACCGCAGGGCATGATGCCCAATTCAGAATTTTTTGTTACTCAGAATTTTTTTTTGTTCCTGTTAAAATTGTACAAACATAGGTATGTGTAACACGTGTTGTGAAAATAAATACGGTCCATTGAAGATTTTGTAGATTTAATGATACTGAAAGTCAACATTTTTTCAACCTTATAGCTTCTCATATGGTAACAAGCAGCAAAAAATGCATTGCTCATTACTGCATGTTGTTATTTTTATTTGTTTTATTTTTTTATATTTGTGACGTATTTCAATCGTTGATGACGTCTTGATCAGATGTGTGTGTGTGTGTGTGGGGGGGATGTTTATAGTGCAGAGGCATTGGATACATCTTTTTTATATCCACCTAAATGGTGATTGACCTATGATGTGAAATTCATTCCATTGGCCAATGAAGCAGCGGTGCCTACTGCAGTATAAATGTGTGTGGAAATTGAACAATGTGATGACATGTCAAGCCCTATGGTGGAGATAAAAGTGAAATAAAGGCCTCTCCATTTTCATTCCATTAAAAGCTAAAATATTTGTGGAAATGAAAATGGGGGTATTATGCTTTCTCTAATGGTTGTTTTGGGGGTAAATCAGACCAAATGAAAATTTTCAAAGTTTGTAACCACAGAGATATCCACTCACCATGTATTGCTTATCCTTACAAGGTTCGCAGCTCTGCTGGAGCCTATCCCACCTAACTATGGTAAAGAGATGGATTACATCCTGCACTGGTTGTCAGACAGTTACATAGATATAATAAGCATGAACACATAAACCCTTATGATTTTAAAAGCATTTCTAAGAAAGTATTTTACGGAGGATGAAAGATGATAAAAGACAGAAAACAGCGGGGCTCAGAAATGCTTAGGCATCTTTCGTAGCAAAATTAAAGAAACTGCCCTGTTAGATGCTACTGGGATTTTTCTTTTTTGAGATTAAATATACCTACAATAAAGCAAAAAAAGTTGTGACATATATATATATATATATATATATATATATATATATATATATATATATATAAAGTACTAAGACAAAAGTTGGCTGCTATGGCTATGTAATCATTAGTCATGTTATGTTCCGATTGCAAGGGTGCAATCTCTGCTGACCGTATTTGAAGGTCAATGATTTCAGAATGTCACAAAAAGGTTGTCTTCATTTGAAAGCTACAATATTTTAATTGTAGCCTTCCTTTCCGATGTCTGTCAGTGCTGAAAAATGCAACCATGTCAGGACCTAATAACCATACGGTATTTGCCAAAAACAAAATTTAATTGCAAACACTACCAACAATTTAATTGAATTGAATTGAAATGAATTGAATTGAATTAAATGCTTTTATTGTCATTTTACAAGTATACATAATGAGATTTAAAATAAAATACATAAATAAAAATAAAATAAAAAATATGAAAACTTTGAAAATAACATAAATAAAATATAGATTGTGGCATAATCCTAAAACGATGCAAACAATATATAGTGCAAGTTTTTAACCAGCACATTTTAAAAAGTTAGAAATGCCAGACTGAACAAGGATTGCCATAAATTCCCGAAATGTCTGGAAGTGTCGTAATTTTCTTTGAGCTACACTATAATGATGCATTTTAAATGAAAACTATGACATTTTGTAAGCTCTCTGGGTCAGCTATTGAAAGTAACACATGCTGGGATGTGCAACCAATTTATACTCCTACAAGAACACAAACATAAACAACCTAGATCGCTTGTATCCTAAATGATGCAATGATGCAAAATTTTGACCTTCAAAACCTCCTCTGATTGAATTTCCCAGTCACTCGTCATAAAGTTGAGAATATTCCGGTCACGTATTTATATCTGACTTGTTGAAATGGCAGCAATGATTGCTTGAATCGGGACCATAAACGGCACAATATCTCTGGATTTGTCTTTCTCCATTGGTATTTTGCAATCAGTACTCCGCTCCACCACTCACAGCAGGAAAGTGGTGAAGATTAGAAACAAAAAAAAATAGATTTTAGGACACCATGTCTACATGTACTGTATGTGAGGCATCTGAATTTCATGTGTTGTTCCGGAACCCCCAAGTACTACAATGTACATGTTTTTTCTTAATGTACCACGGAATGAGCGCACGGTAACCTTACACCGCCTATATGAGTAATAAATGCTGTATGCTTTATGGAGATATCAATATTAATAAGTAAATGGGTTTTTACATGCATACTGGTTTGTTACCTTCAAAGTACTCAAAGCACTTAAACAGTATAATTCCTCGCTAATGATCACACTCATTCATTCATTCATTTTCCGTTCATCCCCAAAAATTATTTCTTGCCTTTTCAGGCGTCTTGCTCAAGGACACTTTGACATGGCCAGGCCTTAGGATCAAACCAAGCATGGGGCTTGGAAGACAAAATTTGTATACATGTATAGCAGTGGTGTGCTGTCAGGGCCTTCAAGGCCTTCTCTGCTGGCCTAAGAAATATCTGAATCACAGACTGATGTTAATTATATTTTGTCCATGAATACTTATTAAATAATTCCAAATTGTCTGTTAACTTCCTTTCGTTGCTTTCCCCCTGCTTCCAGATGTGTGTTTTCATATTGAAGCATTTAACCGATCACATTTCAGCCATTATTTGTTGCCAGGGTCAAAAGACTGCCTCAAGGCCTTCACAATCAGTTCTGCAGGCTCTGCTGCATTAAACAAGCGTCGATAAGACTGTTGCTTTAACCAATCAGAATTCGATTTGGTGACACCAAGGCCTTCTCGCAGGCGTAGGGATACGTCATTGCCTTCTCGCAGTCGTAGGGATACGTCATCGCTTTCACCAACTATGATTGGCTAGTGATAGAGTGGATTAGCCAGACCTACCAAACTGTATCTGGAGCGAGCTGCACAAGCAAATATATTGTTGTGTTGATTTAATAGCGGTTTTGTCAACCCGCAATGGCTGAAGGAGGAGAAGAAATGGATTTGTTTGCAGATTTACTGTCAAAGCCATTTTAGAGACGAACTTTTCAAGAAAAAAAAGCTGGACATAATTAAGAAAGGTCGGACAACTCCAAAGCAAGCAAGCCTGTCACAACCGGGAACGAACATTTTCAGCACTAAATCGAATAAAAACGTATGCCAGAAATACGACAGGACAGGCTCGACTTTCAGCAATAGCTTCGATGGCGATAGAAAAGGAGGAAAGAAAGGAGGATGGATATTGTGTACAGGTAAAAGGGATTTTTGGTGAGTAAAATATGGCTATATTCCTAAATAATATTTCAATTGTATGAGGTTATTTTTGATGATTTTTTATGCGTCGCAGCTGTTGCTGCAGTAGAGGTTTTATAGCCATAAAATAGTTTTTGAGGGTTGAATTGATTCCGTCAGCGATAGAAAAGAAGGAGGAAAGAAAGGAGGATGGATATTGTGTACAGGTAAAAGGGATTTTTGGTGAGTAAAATATGGCTATATTCCTAGATAATATTTCAATTGTATGAGGTTATTATTGATGTTTTTTTTAATGTGTCGCAGCTGTAGCTGCAGTAGAGGTTTTATAGCCATAAAATAGTTTTTGAGGGTTGGATTGATTCCGTCAGCGATAGAAAAGGAGGATGGATATTGTGTACAGGTAAAAATAATTTTTGGTGAGTAAAATATGGCTATATTCCTAAATAATATTTCAATTGTATGAGGTTATTATTGATTATTTTTTTATGTGTCGCAGCTGTGGCTGCAGTGGAGGTTTTATAGCCATAACATAGTTTTTGAGGGTTGGATTGATTCCGTCAGCTGAAGGCGTCACTAGGAAATTCACGGACCGCCACTGATGTATAGTATAGATGTGAACATAGGTAGTAAATTGAGTCAACAGCAATGCATTATGTATGTTATGTGAAAATTATGCATGAATAATGAATCTAAATTGATATGTTTCTCATACTACACTATGCAGACTATAAAAATTCAATGTACAGATGTAAACAGAAAAAGCATTGAATAGACAATGTTGTATATGACTAGACACATACTGTATGGATCAATATAGACCATACATACTGTATCAGTTTAAATACAGTTAGAAATGAAAACTGCAAGGCAGTATGTAGTGGTTATAACTATAAATCACAAATTGAAGAGACTAATATAAGAGAATAGCAGTACAATTATCTTTATAGCCATGATGTACATAAATATATTATGACAAAATGCGCCTGAGGTGACTAAATTCCGAGACTGCTGCCAGAGAAGGATTATTTCAAAGGGGAGACATTTGTTGTCATGGATTTTCCTGACATCCCCATATTAGAACTGTGGCAGGGAAGGAAAGATAAAATGGCTGAACACAGAATTTTAAGTCGACTACTTTAATTTAAAGTTGTAATCCCTTATCTTGACATGGGCCACGGGGGGTGTTGGAGCCAATTCCACCTCACTATGGGCACCAGGTGGGGGACACCCGGATTTTCTGGCCAGCCAATCGCAGCCCACAAGGAGACAGACAACCATTCATGCTTACACTCACATCTAGGGGCATTTTAGAATGATCAACTAGCCTACAAGCCATTCTTTTAGCATGTGGGAGTAAATAAACAATTGAAATAAACCCTTCAGTGACCATGTTTTGAAGCCATTGGAAGTTAGGTCCATGCTAAATTCACTGAATTTATCATTTTCAAGTGTAGTAAACAATGAAATTGAACTATAACCCACAAACTTGATTATGCCAAGATGTTAATGTGACTTGGATAGTCAACTTAGCCTGTATAATTGAAGAATTAGATTTATTTAAATGATATGAATAATGATAACAAAAGAAATAAATACACACATGTATACATGTATTTCTTTTTATTTGTGTTGTTCATAATGACGACAGGGCCTATGTCCGATTATTATTATTATTATTATTATTATTATTATTATTATTATTATTATTATTATTATTATTATTATTATAACAGCTTTTTCGCCTCATTTCCATGTTTATTCTTTTTGTCATGTCAACCTTGTCCCAGTGGCACTTTCCTGGTATCTGACTCATTGATCAGTAAACTCGTTAATCCCGCAGCGCTCAAATGTAATCCTTTGGTGCAGGCGGCCAAGTGGCTTGAGCAGGTTTCACCTGATCGGCTCTTTTGGTAGACTTTAATTAAAACATCTGAGCACTCCGGCAGTGTACGATATGAATGTGAACGCTATGCTCAAGTGCTATCCTTTCTATAATTCTCTTTCATTTTGTACCCAGTCAGGTCCAGAAATATCAAAACATCCACACAAGTCATTTTTGGGTGGTTATCACCAACCCAGTTGATTTGGAATTCAACAAAAACAGGACGTGCACCTCAAACTTCCATTCATAGAACAAATGGAATATTAGTAAAGTTCCCATATGCTGTTCAATGATGTGTGAATTATATTGACAAAAGTGCTGACCTCCCCAGTTGTGCTGCATAAATACTGTCACTATGATAAAAAAAAAACAATTTGTCTGTGTCACAGACATTCATAACTGTGATTGCCGCAGGGATGCATGAATACATTTAATCTCGTACTTACGAGGAATAGCAGTCTCTATGTTGTTGGAGGTGTTTTCACCAATGGCTGTTCCCTGAAATGACAAGGACTTATTTGTTTACGACAACAAGACTGACTAAGAACATGACTGGTAGTAATGATTTTGTTTAATTGTGGTCAATATTTAATTAGATGTAGTAGGAAAAGTAGGAATCAAACTGCCATTAAAGGGTATTTTTTGTTCAGTGCTGTTGGCTTTGTGTTAGTAACACACATACGCTGTCACTTGTATTTGTGCTAATATACTGTGTTTAGTTGGGCCTATAAATTATGCATACATACATATGTATAAATATAAATGTGTTTTTTACCTCTGATTTGGCTTCACATACACACAAAAGTGCACACCAGACATCTGTATTTTCTTCTTCTTTTTTTTAAACACTCAAAACGGTACTGCCTTGCAGGCAAATATGTTCACACTTCATATATGCGACCCACGTTTACATTCAGAGACAGTGCCCTTGAACTCGGTTGCTTTTTTTTCTTGCTGCTTTAAAAGCCTAGATACTGCATTCAAGAACACAGACAAAGGACAATGTGAAGGACCGTTCTATTATCTTATGCATTCCACGTCCAAGACATGCTTTCAAGCATCTCTTACGTGTCAACATTAGGACTCGAACCTCAAATGAAAATGCTAACATTTCGGTATAAGTGCTTACCTACTCTACTACAGGAAGGCAAGGGTCGCCCTAAACTCAAGTTAGACAATAGTAAAAGGTGTGCCACTATTATGAATTTAGCATTAAAGCATACTTATGCAGTAGAAGAATAGAAGGCAAAATGTTTAGACCTGAATCAAATGATCAACTCATCAGCAAGCTGTCCAGAAGCCTGATAACAATCCTGATTATTTGATTCAGGACGGGAGGTAGCGGGAGACATGGAAAACAGACTGGATAGGGGCCATGTAGGGCCGAAGTTGGGCACCCTTGCTTTGGAGAATCACAACCAGACATGGGCATCAGGTTTTGGGGTATAGCTTACATTTGTGAGTAAGCAGAAGAACTTCTAAGTCGTGCTTAATCAAAAATGTATGTTATGCTATCCTAAAATTTAAACTGCGCCAGCTTAACATGTAATGATTTGGAATATGTACTTAATCTTAAAGGCCCATTTTCACACATTTTTACAACAATTTAATGAGTCTCCTGTCAAAGGGTATTCCAAAATAAATGATCAAGACCCACACAGATCCATAACTATTCAAATAGTACAAAAAAATAACGTTGTTTATGAAAGGTCATCACTTTCTTAAAAAAAAAACAAAGGCATCACAAGAGGACAAGCGATAGCAGAGGGTTTGTATCTCAATAGAATGCATGCAAGTACTTGGTGATACAAAAAAAATTCAATAAAACCAAAAGTGATTAAAAGCTTTTAAAAAAAATCATAGTACTTTGAACCTTTACGCATGCCATTCAAGTAACAATTTTTATTTAAAGAAAATATTTATACCCAGAATCAGTGGGCAGCCAATTGCAGGACACAAGGAGCCACACAACCTATCAAACTCACACTAGGGAGAGTTTATAGTCTTCAACAACCCTACCATGCATGCTTGGGACGTGGGAGGAAACCGGAGTACCCGGAAAAATCACATGTAGGGACGGGGAAAATATGCAAACTCCACAGAAGAAGGTCAGGGATTTAACCATCGATCTCAGACCTGCGAGGTGGACGTGCTAACCACTGGCACTGCGCCGCACATGTATATATATATATATATATATATATATATATATATATATATATATATATATATATATATATATATATATATATGTATATGTATATGTATATGTATATGTGTATATATATGTATATGTATATATATGTATATGTATATATATATATATATATATATATATATATATATGTAGATAAAACGGCTAATATAACTGTTCAAATAGATGATACATAAATTCTAAAATTTGGTCTTTCCTGTAAAGGAGCAGACTCTTCGACTGGTTGCTGTGACGACAATCTGGAGGCACTGATAAGTTACTGTAACTAAGATGGTTCATCCCCACCTCGGAAACATGGTCTGATTCTATCTTGCAGCTGGCGGGTGTACTCAAAAAGATTATTTGGGGATTATTTGTTGAATAATGTGGATTGATTACTTTTTTCTCCAGGCAATAAAAAATCAACTTTTACACTATGTTAGTCATGAAGTTGTATATATAGGTTTATCCAATTAAAATAAGATTTCACATACTGTGCAACAACAACAACAACAACAAAAAACATTTGTCTCAGCCTTTTGGTCATCATGTACCTTAATACGTAGTGTGTTAACGTCAAAGTAGTCACACTTTGCTGAAAAAGATGTACAGTACTCCTTCTGAGTGGGCTGAACATTACACCATGAATACTTGTGATGTCAGTTCGACAGTAAATCCTCGAGTGCTTAGTTACTATGTTCATATCAATTTTGATATTTTTAAAGATCTTTTCCTAGCAATTTTCCTTTCCTCATGCCAGCATCATCTGTGCCTATTTAAGTGTCACCTATTTTACATCAAAGCTGTTATCACACAAGCACAAGCAAAGTATTTTTTTCAATATTTGTATGTATCTTGAACGTAATAGCTTAGTCTTAATGTATGTGCTACTAGGCAAAGAGGTTAAAAAATCTGCTGCAGTGAATTTGATGTATTTCACCAGGTAAGTCCTTGTCGCTGAAGTATCCATTAAGTAAAAAAAATAATTTCACATTTTGAAACAGTCGGTTCAACTGGGATGGCCAGGTGGAAAAGTGGTTAGCGCATCAGCCTCAAAGTTCTGGGGTCAAGTGTTCAATCCAAGGTGGGTCCACACTATGTGGAGTTTGCATGTTCTCACCGGGCTTGCGTGGGTTTTCTCCAGGTACGCCGGTTTCATCTCACATCCAAAAACATGCACGGTAGGCCTGTTGAACACTCTAAATTGCCCCTAGTTATAAGTGAGAGAGCAAATGGTTGTTCGTCTCCTTGTCCCCTGCGATTGGCAGGCCACCAATTCAGGGTGTCCTCTGCCTGGTGCCCATAGTTAGCTGGGATGAGCTCCAGCACCCTCCGCGACCCTTGTGAGTATAAGCGGTTCGGAAAATGAACAAATGAATTAATGGTTCAACTGTTTCAATCAATTCCTCCATCGGGAATAAATAACTTTTTTTCTGGAGGATTTTAATTATTGAGGTTCTATTTTCATATTTGGTTATAGACTTTAAAAAATACAGACCTGTTATGGTTAAATGATTCAAATGTGTTTATTACTGCCCACTTTTTTAAAAGACAATCACAGCCTGCCAATCAACTTTGAAACCTTTGATTTAAGGTTCACAGAATATGCTGCTTCTTTTGACATGGAGACTTCTGAGACACACTACAGAATGAAAGATTAGAGACAGAAAAAAAGTTTATACACTTTTCCTTTAAAATTTATCGGCAGTACAATGGATGTTGGGGTGAAATAAAAACAGATGAACCAAATGATGTAATAGTTCTACATTTGCAGTAGACAGTCTTCATCATTTACTTACAACATAAAAATATAGTAAATGAAACATTTACAAAATGTACAAAAAGAAAAAAAGTGTGGTTTGTAATTCTGGGGGGAGTTGATCATTATTCATGCATCAATGGTTTGAGGAGGTTCTAAGTTATTTGTGTTGTTCACAAATAAAAAAATAAATATTAATGAATTACGTATTTGCGTGCCAAATGCCCTCACAATTATAATTGAAGCAAAAATGTGTTTTAAAAGTTCCCCACTCAGTCACACACAAGACAGACAAACAAAATAGAATAAATAAAATTATTGAGATTTAAGATATTCACCTCCCGAAGCTGCCTCACTTATAATAAGTTCTTTGGAAAACACATTATCTTTATTAGAGGTTCATAGCTAGAAAATAATAAGATGCTAAGACTGACCTCATTGTCTTGTCATTTGCATATTTCATTTATGCATTCTATAATTGCGAAGTTTCAAGAGAACACTCCTGGAGGTTCGCCAATTATATTGTATTTTTGTACTCTTTTAAGAATACGTTATCAATGTCCTTAATGACGTTGTGTGCATAGTGCACCCCTTGAGATGATTTAACATCTGCGATTATATTCTAATAAACCACCCGTAGGAACTCCACTACCGGTCACCTACCTCCATCCACCGATCTCAGCAATTTTCATTGAGTGAGCTCTTCAATTTGTCACCGACTAAATTGTTTAAGGGCACAGAACTTTGAATCTATGTACAGAATTACACAATGTTTGAGCAGCTGTCCATTTTCTGGGAAGTCCAAACTTCCTACCTTCCACTGAACAGTCTGCGGAGGACTGTTTTACGTCCACTTGTAAACATTCTTGTTGCAAGTTGTTCCTTCTTTCAGAGGTGAGAGTAGGAATGCAGATCAACAGCTAAATAGAGAGCTTGCTCAGCTCTTTCTTTAACACGGCAGTTAAATTCAGAGTCCGCATCACTGCAGGCGCTCTAGTCATCTGCCTGTAGTTCTTTATTCTTCCTTTACTCGGGAACAAGACCCCAAGATATTTAAACTTCTCCACTTGGGAAGGACCTCGTCCAGGACCTGCCCTCAGGACATGTTACATTTTTCTAAGATCCGTGGTCTCAAATCAGGAGGTAATGATTCTTATACCAACTGCTTCTACTTGGTTGCGAACCATTCCAGTGAGTGTGGAAAATTGAGGCCTGATGAAGCAGAAGAACTACTAAAGTCTGCAAAAAGCAGAGGACACCAAACCAGACCCCCTGAACCCATTGTATCTAGCTATATATCCTGTTCATAAAAGTTAGAAACAACAGTGACATAAGGGCAGCTTTGGTGGAGTGCAAGCATCGCTGGAAACAAATCTGCAGTTTCTGCCAGATATCCGGAAGAAACTTTGACACTGGTCATATGGAACTGGACTACCCGTATCAGGGATTCTGGTACCCCGAACTCCCCGAGCACCACCACAGTTCTCTTCCCGGGACAAGGTCAAGCAACTTCTCCAAGTCCACAAAACACATGTAGACTGATTGGGGCAAATGTCCATGACGACTGCAAGAACTCTGCTGAGAATATAGAGCTGACCGACTGTTCCACAGTCAGGACAAAAATCATACTGCTCTTCCTTAATCCGAAATTTGACTTCCCAATGGGCGCTTCTCTCCAGTACCCTGATTTCACCTTCTCAGGGAGGAAGAGGAGTGATTAGGCAATCCTGAGATGAATGAGTGATGAAAATAAAGCTCATTCATGCTATTCACATGGTGGAGTTGGCGATTCTTAATTTTGTCCCTCACCTTGGACCACGCCATGGGTGACCAATGTTCCCTCTAAGCTGCGCGCGTGCGCAATTGCGCACTACTCTCGTCTTCTCTGCGCACAGCAAATCATATGGAGCGCACAAAATAAAATCCCTTTTTTTTTTCAGCTGTGAGGCCGATGCGCGAACCACTCACAGCGAGCAATAATGATGTTGCTCACACCAGTACTCAGTGTGCTCAGGGAGGTTGTCTTTCTGCCCAGACAAACAAAAAATTAGAGGGAACATTGTGGGTGACCCTGCTACAAAGCACAAGGCAACCTTGCTCCTAGGATGGTTAGGACACACAAAGCCCTCCACCACGATAAATGGGGAAAACTATTATTTCACAAGGTTACATGACAGGCAAAAACATAGAAAAGCAGATAAAAACAATGTCAGCAAAAAGCAAAAAAAAACAAAACAGCAATATTCAAGAACAATCCAAGGTAGATAGGCAGAGTGCTAGGGGAGGTACGTAGACACCCCAAGGACAGAAGAAAAAACATTCTACACAGAAAAAAATGAGTAGAAGAAGCAGTCATAGAGGAGTATTTAGCCATTCACATATGGGGAAATCATTATTACACAGTGGGAAACAAGGAGAAACAATGGAAATCTTTTGGTAAAAAACAGGTTTAAAATGGAACAGGAACCAAACAAGTACAAAGTTTGTATGCAGTGGGATTAGGAACACCGGAATAATTTACGCAAAAAAATAAAAATACTTGCTTAGTTATTCACAAGTAGAGATGCGGCCCTTAAATGGCACTGCATCACGAATAAATTCTGCTCTGAAGGAAATCGCAGAAGGAGATGAGGAATAAATTGGTGAACACAATCAATCTAGTCATCCTCTGTTGAATCCGTGAAGGTGTTATAAACCATTGGAAAGATTTCTCAAAAGGATCCAGCAGCACAGGCGTTCTCCACCATAAAATTCAAAATTCATGATTAGTTGCGAAAAACAATCGAAAAAGTCGGTTTGGAGATTAAATATCTTATCTTTGTAGCATTCTTTCATTTTCTGAACCGCTTTATCATCACAAGGGTCGCACACGGTGTTGGAGCGTATCCCAGTTGACATTCGGGCTCGAGGCACGGCACACCCACCATTCACGCTCACACTCATACCTTGGGGCACTTTAGAGTGTCCAACCAGCCTACCGTGCATATCTTTGGAATGTGGGAGGAAACTGGAGTACCCAGAGGAAACCCACGCAGGACCGGGGAGAACATGCAAACTCCACACAGGTGGACCGACCTGGTCTTGAACCCAGGACCCCACAGCTTTGAGGCCGACGCGCTAACCACTCGCGCCAACGGGCCGCTCTAATTGTTTTATTTAAAGGCTAAATCATGGTTGACTAATAATATTACAGTTTTCATTAAAGGAAAATGTTTTTAATGAAGGCTGTGTTTTTGCAGAGTGGAAATTAAAGAAGGAAGTGAGGCTTGATTGATGTTAAGAATTGTTAAAAAACAACAACTGTGAACTTAAAGTTGAGGAAGAGTTGAGAAGTAACAACCTGAAATGAGATGAAACGATAGGATGACAGGCGAAGCCAAATGAGCACATTTCACGTGATGGTTTTAGCAGAAAACAAGATTTAAACATTATTTATATTGGATTTAAAAACATACATATTACTGGATGAACATGTCTTTTAAATATACCTTTCTAATTATCTCATGGCCCTGGCTCTGTCTTTTTTCATGCTAGGGGGGGTTTGAAATAAACAATTTTCAGTGGAAAATTGAAATAATTATTATTAATCATTAAGAATCATATTGAAAGACTGCCAGAGAATCATCTTAGATTCTCATGCTTCCACTACAGGACAAAACTATCTTGCTTTCTATCCATAGCGATAGGTTTAGGAAATTCGTGGAAAACACATTTAATACATTCAGCTCAGTAACTTGCAGAACACGTTCAACACGAGTTGTTACACTATGTTAAAGGATGAATTAGAAATATCTAGAAAATGTCCTATTGCGGCAATGCACAGGAAACCATTGGGAGCTTCATTCATTTTTATTCGTCCCATGCTTGCGCTGTGTCACACATGGTGTACGTTATAGCTACTGGCGAGTAATAAACTAATCAAATATGCCATTAAATGACAATTCAACCTCAATCTTTACAATGGGTAGGTTTTTCAGTCCCCACACTGTGAAAACTAAGTTATATTGTATTACAAGAATTTTAAAGGCCTGACAAAAAAAAAAACCAAAACATGTCTGATTGCGGTTGGAGGTCCTCCCAAGTTGCCCTGATCTCGTTACGAGGACATTGGAAGGACTTTGGGAGGCATTTCAGCGGCGCCTTGATTGCTCACACGAGACAAAAACATTCATGACAATTAATGGACCAAGCATTCCATTTCTCGTAAGAATCATTTAATAAACTCATGGTGTGCAAATCCATTCTTGAGAATGAGATTGAAACTGAAATTTTGAACTATCAACAGCAAAAATAGATTAAACCACTATTATTATTATTATTGGGTGCATTCTTTTAAATTTAAATGTTCTTTTGCTAACTAAAACAAAAATACATTGTAAATAAGATACGGTGATGTGTTTTAAAAATTGTTATCCTTCTGTATTTTTTCATGGTTTGCAAACTGTAACCTATGCAAAAAGAAACATCTCAGAAAATCTAGTTAAAACTGATAGAAAATTTTCAGGAAACCAGCAGGCAGGGCTTATGTCTAGCTTGTATAATAGAAAGGTCTTAAGCAAAGTTAATCCTATCATTAAATGTCATTATTGCCCTTAACTCATACTTATGACAATTTTTCCCCCTCGATTTTAGAGTGAGTGAACACTGCAAAACCTCACTTATTCCACGCCCTACAGCAGTACAGGCAATGTCTAGGTCAAGGACACCACTCTCTGGTCCACGGGATCCAGATGAATGCTGATGTTAAATTAATATGAATTAGTTGCAAAGCTGTTGAAAAGGTATTGTTTTCTCTCCCATGGAGCCCAAAGGCCATCACATCGTTGCCACGTAGCAGATGAAGCGAGTGTTTGCTGGATTCATAATGAGGAATGCAGACTCAGTCACATCATTATCCTCTGCAGGGAGAATCATGGCGCTGAGGCTTTTAAAGTGCTAATATTATGAAAAAGTGATTACCATGCAGCTCAGTGTTGGGGCTGTATGATGGAAAGGCTTTTATTTATTTATTTATTCTTTTGCATCACCTTCATTTTGGCTTCACATGTTTGACAAAAAGGGCTATGGCCTTAGTATGATAGCAGAGATACAACTAATCAAATTTTTCATTTTCTAATCACATGAATCTCATTTCCTGATGGAGCAGCTCCTGCTCACTCCAGTAAATCCATGCAGCTAGCCTCACAGATATCAAGAAGTGTCTTACTTCCAGATGAACACCAAGATTTGAGTTCAACCATGTGATGACAAAATGTCCATTTACTGTCAACAATTATAAAGCTCACTGATGCAGTTAATGTGATATAATCATCCAGAAACTCAACGATGCATACAGTATTGAAAATGGCAATGTGTAGATGGAGAGGTCTGATTACACAAGGATGGACAAAGGGAAGAAACGTCTGATAATGGGAAATATTAAAAAAATAATCTGGACCCCTGCGCTTTTACCCCTCCTAAATATTGTAATACTTTCTTACAAGTATGAAAATAAAATAAAAGCTATTTCACTGATCCAAAATCACGTGATAAAAATATTGCATAATATCTGCTCGCTTAATGCTAACACATAATGTGAAATAGCATAGATGTACTAGAAAATGGCATTTGTATTGTACTGATAGTTGTTAAAACAACTGATGCAAGACAAATAATGGTGCAATTGGACATGGAAACACAAAGCAAGATTCACATACCGATATTTTAATTCATTTTCCGCACCTCTTATCCTCACAAGGATCATGAAGGTGCTGGAGCTGGTCTGTGGTGGGCAGAGGAAGCCCATGCAGGCATGGGAACAACATACAAAAAGGTCGGAACCCACCGGGGATTGAACCCTCAATCTCAAAACTGTGAGGCAGACGTGCTAACCACTATTTTATCGTGCTTACATGCATATGTTTTTCATGCAAAAAAATCATCAACATTATAGGAACTTTTTACCTAATGCTGCAACTCTTTTCTTGTTCCATCAAAACTATATATGTATTATACTTTATGTTGTTTTTGTGTTGTATTGCATTAACTTTGGTGACAAAAATCGCCTAATTTCAAATAAAGCGACGACAAAGAGGCAAAAATGGTAGAATTCCTAAAATTGTTTTGAATGATTGCTGTATTTATTTGCAGTGACCACCACCCTTCATTTCAACAAGTAAATTTGAGATAAGAGGGGTTTGACTTAGAAACTTTGACTTCAAAGTTTCATTTATATGACACCACTGTGTACCATGTACACAGAGTACAATAGAGACCGGCAAGCCACTTTCACGGACATTCGTGTCCTCGCTCAGTGGAAACTCAATGCCCAACAATTCCCGAGTGCTGAATGCAACTAGTTTTCATTAGGTGTGACCATCTGCTGCTCTGTTTCAAATGAGCCACTGTGCTCACCCATTGCGCACCATCTACTGAAAAGTATTGTTAAACCCAAGGAAATTAGATGATCATGAACATTTGGCGATGTAAAGTCTGTGTGACAACAAAACTGCTTTTTGCATAATATTAAGAGAATGAAGTCATCTTAGGAGAAAAAAGTCATAACATTATAAGAATAAAATCAATACAGTTGTTTGGCATCCGCAGACTTGATTGGTGTGAAAAAATAAATGTTTAAATACTTTTTTGAGGGTTTCTTTGATACCTGTTGATAAGACTGTTGAGAATGCCTTTATATTGTAAATATAGTTGACAGAGTTTTATATTAGAAGATTTTCAACTGGTGGTGTGCCTTGAGATTTTTGCAATGCAAAAAGTGTGACACAGCTCAAAACTGGTTGGGAAACACTGATCTAATCACCTGCATGTACTGCATAGGTAAGTGCATTGGCAGAGAAAAATATGGTAGCTGGGAGACTAATTATCATTTTGCCTCCCAATAAGGATTTCTGCCCAAGTAGTTCTCTTAAAAGACTCACGTTTCAATTAGAATTTCCTAGAACATGTCCTAAAAGGCATTCCCCTTGAGTCCTCATTGTGTTTGTGTTTCCTCTTCTTGGTTTTGCCTTTGGCCTGATTGATTCCCAAATAGCCTTTGCCTGATCTGCAAATCTCTCTCATCCACTCATCAGAGCTCTGATAAAGAGAATCAATTTTACTTGCAACATGTGCTTTTGAGCTTTGCCACTTGTACAGCTATTTTTGTAGTTTGTGCTTCAATCCCAAAACAGTGTTATGAACTTCATATCACTATTGACTTTTCAGTTTCAGAGAGGGGAAAAAAGACAAAGCTAAGACTGATCTATTCAAGCAAGCACTGAGCTTTTGGTCTTCTTTTCTATCGCAATCGAAGCTAATGCTGAAAGTCGAGCCTGTCCTGTCGTATTTCTGGCATAGTCCGTCTTGAAAATGGCTTTAAAACAACACAACAATATATTTGCTTGCGCAGCTAGCTCCAGATACAGTTTGGTAGCTAATCATTGTTGGTGAAAGCGATGACGTATCCCTACACCTGCAACAATGCATTGTGGTGTTGCCAACTCGAAATCTGATTGGCTAAAGCAACAGTCTTATCGACGCTTGTTTAATGCAGCAGAGCCTGCAGAACTCATTGTGAAGGCCTTGAGGCAGATTTCTGACCCTGGCAACAAATAATGGCTATAATGTGATTGGTTAAATGATTCAATATGAAAACACACATCTGGAAGCAGTGCAACCAGAATGGAAATCAATGAAAGGAAGCTAACAGACAATTTGGAATTATTTAATAAGTATTGATGGACAAAATATAATGTATGATTCAGATATTTCTATATATATATATATATATATATATATATATATATATATATATATATATATATATATATATATATATATATATATATATATATATATATATATATATATATATATATATATATGCCTGGTCACTATCCTCGAAAGGGTTCATTCCAGTAAGAGACGGAGTAGAAGTGGTCACACAGCATATATTGTCTAATATGCTGCCATGTAGACGATTGGCCATGAGGCATATGGTAGGTGTAAAGTAAAAGACATTTATTGTAAAGAGTGGTGGTAAAAGTGGTGAGTTACTCAGTCGTGCAAGTGAAATAAAACCCTTGAATCAAACCTTAATCTAATAACCTACAATATACAGTTCGAGTCTTGGCATTAACAAGAGTTTCACTGCAAATAAATTCATTATTTTTCTTCAGCTCTACCATGACGCCAGTCAGACTGACGCATTCAAGAAAAAAACATATTTAAGTATTTCCATTTTCATCAGATTAAAGAACCACCCTCTATTCCTCAACATGGCCTCAAAACAGCTTCCACTTTTTAACTTTTCACACTTTCTGTCCAGTTGCTCTCCTCCTCCCCTTTCATGCTCTCTGTCAGCTTTCACTTTCTAAACAACCCCACTGCGTCCAAGGCAAATCTATTGCATTTGGACTGATCATGCACCAAGAACCTCACAGTGTATCCACTTTCACACTTTGTCTCCACTTCGCTATTTTAATGATTAACACAGCATGTTCCCTCGCCCAAGCAGCAACTCTTTTCCTGCTTCTGCCTGCCTGTTAACTATATTAGTTATGAAACCTGTGAACATAAAAATGTCTGACATAAAAATGGGGACAATGACATTTTTACGAAGCAATATTTCACCGTGAATGTACTGTAACTTCAAAACAAATATTTTAACGCGCTTTAATTTTTTGAATACGTATGATGCCAAGAATTCTGTCTACATCTTGGTTCTGTGGATCTCTGAAAGAAGCTTGTTTACTAATGAGGAGGCCTGGCAGCTGGCGTGATTTATTAAACAATATAACTGTTTTATGAATTACAGCTTGGCATCTCCTTATGGCCCTGGGGGCCAATAAAAGATGAGTGGGGGAGGGAGTGGTGAATATTGTTTAGCCTGAAGAATTTGAATTGGTAAATGTCAAAAAGCTGAAAATCATAATGGCTGCAATGAAACATGATTATCAAAGTACAGTAGACAGAACAATAATTTAAAAAACTGTATTGCACCATAGAATACTGTTAATGTGCTCTGTCAAACAGTAATCCACAGTACATGAATAAATAATATCTACATATAAGCAAACAGTGGAGTGTGCATGTTCCCCCCGGGCCTGTGTGGGTTTTCTACAGGTACTCTGGCTTCCTCCCGTATTCCAAAGACATGCATGGTAGGCTGATTGGACATTCTAAATTGCCCCTAGGTATGAGTGTGAGCGTGAATGATTGTACGTCTCCTTCTACCCTGCGATTGGCTGGCCCCCTATTCAGAGTGTCCCCCTCCTCTGGCCCGAAATCAGCTGGAATAGGCTCCAGCCCCCCCACGACCCTAGTGAGGATAAAGTGGTTCAGAAAATGAGATGAGATTGGATTCACTGAGCCACAATTCATTTTCCTTTTTTTGCAAAATAAATCCTCAAAATTGTAAAACTTGTTCAATCCAATTTTGCTGTAGGCCTTGAGGCCAGAGACAGTTACTTGAAAGTTATGTAGCCGAAGGTAGGCTTCGTTAAATGCCCTTATCTGATTAGTTTCATTTTTATGCGGCCAGTGTTTTATTTGTTGTTTATTTTCCTCAAGAAATTCCATTATTGGAAAAATGTTAATACTATGTGTTGTGTGAGGAAAATTGTTCCAACACGAACACTGCCAAAATATATGCCTCTATTTTGTTTGCTCAGTGGATTGAGCGCTAGTGGACCAGCTGGCAAGTAACACATCCTGTTGTTTTAATCAAAACTTTTTAAGAAAAACTGTTTTGAACAAGTGATATGTTTGGCAAGTGATGTGTTGCCAATGATAAGAGTTGTTAACAATGGTGGGGGAACTGAAACAACAAGGCTTTAGCAGAGTTAATAATTTTAGATGATGAATGATTACCTTTTCAATCGTTATCCTTGCTTGTAGATATTTACCATTCAGTAGGCCAGTGTTTCTCAACCTTTTATGAGCTGTGGGTCACTTTTTGTATTGAAAAAATCTCAAGGAACACCTAATTTAAAACTATGTCTTCTATATTAACAATAGCTGTTCTCACCAGAGTTTTATCAGCAGGAATCACATAAACCTCCAAAATTATTCCAAAATCAAATTTTTCACACTGACTTAATGTCATCAAAAGTTGATGTCTGCGGACCCTGAACAACTTTTGGTTTGAGTGATGCAAAATTAATAATGCAATGCTTTCAATCGCATAATTTTATTACTTTTCTCCAAATATTACTTAAATCTACTACTATTATGCAAAAAAAAGGTTGTGCTCAGACTTTACGTTGACAAAAGTTGATACTCTAGAAACCAAACAGTAATACCGTAATTACTCGAATATAACACGCATATTTTTGCTATATAATTAATTCCAATAGTTGGGGGTGCGTGTTATAATCAATAACTAAAATAAATTACAAATTTTCGATCGAAAAAAAGCATTGTCAAACTCACTTTGACGCACGGACATTGTGCAATTTCCAACTTTGAATTCAAAATACACGCATATTAAAGATCGTCAAGCCTCACAAACATCACAATCCTGCATTAATAAGCTGGAAAGTAGAATACTACATTGTAATGTAGTACGTACTTGTATTTAGAAATATGTCCAGCGGGGGGCAGTACATTCCCTTGTTACATGTGATAGTCTTTTCCATTGTGCATATCTTCAAATCATTTATTTATTCAATTTGTATGTTCCTTTTCTTGTTTGAGAATGACAATAGATATTTGAATTAAAACATGGTATTGTCAATTGAAATGTAGTCAATGTTCAAGGAAGTCTAAAAGGTATTGCAACATAACATGTCTACATGATATGTTTGTCCACTCTGTGTATCATCTATTGCCCTAAAATTCAAACGCATAACTCCACCAACTGCAAGACACTCGACACGCTCGTACCTGAAGATTTCTCTATCCGGTTTTGAACAAAACAATCGTGAAACGAAGAAAAAAAGGTAAGATTTCTGATTTTCGTCAGCGGGAAATTTTAGGTGTGCACTATATTCGAGTACTGCGTTTTTCCAGATTTTTTTGGCTCAAAATTACCTGCGTGTTATTTTCGAGTGCGCGTTATATTCGAGTAATTACGGTAGTTCCATTTTAATCTCATTACTATATTCATATTAATTTTCTCTGAATATTGCATTATATGACTTCTTGTTAATGGACCCCAAGATGCTTAGGTCGTGTTATAATGATTCTGCCCTCGGTTTGAACTTGTATGGTAATATCTCCCAGAATCATGTTCTTCATCAGGTTCATGTTCCAACTCATCATACAATAAAGACAACAAGTCTCGGCTCCGGTTTTCCGTGGAATCATGAATCTGTGTGAGTCTTGATAATTTATTTTTGGATACTCTTTGCCAAGATTTTATTATGTATTTACTGTGCAAAAAACTCATGATAATGGTACAATAACCCTGGGCTTTGGAAAAAACAAAAGTCCTTGAGCTGCCACGCTGCTCAAACATGGTAAAATGATCATTAAAATATTGAAAGCAATTCTGAAAAAAGGACTGGAAACCAATGGAATAAGACTGAAATTGGGGTGACACGATGTAATCTATTTTGGGTCAGTGAGAAGCCTCGCTGCTGCATTCCAAACAAACTAGAGGCAAGACTGAGATTTTTTATTGATACCAGAGAAGATTGAGCTGCAGTAGTCTCAACTGAGAAAATAAGTGCAAGAATCAATACATCATTGCCTATTTATTTGTTGGTGTATGTGCAAGAAAACCGCCCAAACAACTTTATTCATATAAGTATCAAAGTTGAAATCCAAAACAAAAAATGTCCCCGATATTTCTACCAGTGAGGGCTTAGTGTTTGGAATTGAAGTAAGGTTGGATGTAGACAGACTCTTTTTTTAAAAATAGAATATAATTTCAGATTTTCATCTATTGAGCTGAAGACAATTTTGTGGTATTCAGTAATTTATGTCAGGAAGCCATTCTCTTACCGACCGCAGTTGTCCTTTTTAGGGTCTCAGCGGAAGTGTTCCTTCCAGAGTGTGCCTCGTCTACATATTAGTGAAAGGACACATGATTTGGCTAAGGGGCAGCATATAGATAGAAAATTAAATTTGGCCTGATACCAAAGCCTTCATTACACAAAAGTCAGGTTTGACTTTTTTTCCAGTTTGCATTTGTGTCAGTACTGGAACATAGCATCATACATGGCAAGGACACTGTAGGACTAATAGAGTGGTAAAGCCTGTATAAAACTTCACATTCTGGGAGCCCCATCTGTGCCATTTCCTGCCAGAAGGCTTTTATCTAATTCAGACTATCAAGAATATCACTCAGTAACAGAGAATAAATCAAGCACCATCCAACACAAACACACACACCCACAAACCTGCCCAAAAAGCATCTAATTTTTGGTGTCAGTTAAATGCAGTGGTCCAAAAAACTTAGAGCACCTCTATGAATTTATATTAGTCTCATCCATAACTCATTGAGTGTCCGGATCAGCATCTTCAATTTAAAGTATCAAAAAATAAATAAATAAACAGAGTACCATGTTACCAGTGAAACAAAGTTTATTCATCTAATGGAAGACGCACAAGATGCATCAATACAAAATTATACAGATGCAAAGATTTCGGCATTCTGGCAGGAAAAACGAATCAATGGTTTTCTGTCTGTGTGCGCGCTACAACTGACTGATGATCAATTTTGGGTGTAGTCCACCATTGCCTTATCTTTTTCTAGCCTCTCAACTGAGGCGATACGTATATTTAAAAGATGTTTTTGGCGAGAAAAAAAGAACTAGATAACCTTTGATATGCACTAATCACGTTAGAATCTTGCTTTCATGCTTCGCATATGACATAGTGCCATCTCCGACCATAAAATGGAGATTTTTCATAGGACTTTGTCCGCTGCAAGCTTAGAAGTAAAAGTAAAGTGGATTTTATGTTATCTTTGTAAATATACCGATCTCAATTGTATTTTATTAAAATGAAGTATTTTTATTGTATCAAACTGCCTCAGAGAACAAAAAAGTGATATGATACATATGAGGAACTGCTTATTCCAATAAGTGTTGCAAAGTATGCTGGAGCCTATCTTAGCCAACTATGGGCACCAGGTGGGGGACACCCTGAATAGGTGGCCAGCCAATCAATCGCAGGGAAAATGGAGACGGACAACCATACACGTTCACACTCATATCTAGGGGAATTTTGAGTGTTCAACCAGCCTGCCATTCATGATTCAGTTATAATATCCAGACATCCTAATTCTTCTGGAAGTCATGGGAGTCTCTCCGTTATTTAGTATAGTGGCTCCCTGAAAAATATACTGCATGTGACTTGTGTCTATGTGAGGGAGTGGTCTTTTTTTTTTTGACAAATGAGAGCGTGAAGGCAAAACAATAACTGGGCACATGGTAGATTTTTGCAAGCTATCATCTAAAAAATTTTTTTAAAGTGCAATTTTATTAAAAATCGGTTTATTAATAAATATATGAATAAAGTTGAGGAAGTTGAGTGGCCTTAAGTGTGGGGGTTGTCTATAGGTTAAATAAACATCTCCCTGAAATTACTTTTTGAAACTTGGCATAGCTCAGTATCTGCATTGCTTATGTAGCCATCCTCACCCTGACAACAAAAATACAACATCAGGAGCCCTGTAGTCTTATAATGAACTACTTGGAATTAAAGTGACTGAATTGATTTTCCTAAATTCTCTCTTTAAAGTTGCCAAGTGCTGCTGCGTGCAGTCTTTCTTTGAAGATTATAACAGCTTGTGTAAGTACTGGAAAGCAAAAGGCTGAAAATCCCCCCATCCAAAGAGGCCCAAAGCAGAAATATATTGAGGTGGGACCATGAAATAGAGATGGAATCAATCTGAATGATCAATGCATTTGTCTCATGCAAACCTATATCATTTCTCAGCATTAATGTCATGAAACTCAGGAACTGTATGATTTTCTCATTTGGGCTTCGTCCCCAAACCTCACCACAAGAGTTTACATTGTATTATTGCAAAGTGACCAATAAGCTTTAGGTTTTGATGTCAATAAGATTCCCCTGTCAGGTACTAGATGTTCAACTGTTGGTTACTGTTCTAAGCGGATAGATGACTATAACAATAACACAATAATGACTCTTAGCAACTCTTTCAATGCCATAGTCAAAAATATATGTCCTATCATCAGTGCTGACTTTCATTATTAGACGTCCAAACCATTGGAACTGGAACGCCTGGCAGTGAATGAACTTTATTTTCAATGGATTAGACATTTAGCTGTCAATGCCAGCAATGAGTTACGGGACCAACAGTAAGAAGATAAAAATAAGTACACCCTCATGTCTGGAAGGCAAATACATCAACAGATGCTAGAATGAATCCCTAAAGATGCTCTGCAATGCAGACAAATGCACCTGTCTTTAGTTTCTGCTGTTTTTTTCAGCTTTGCATGCTCAACCGATTGCTTTCTCTGTACACTACGGGTCACTTTTAATCTTACCATCTGATGAATTCTGATGAGCAGATAATATTGCACAGAAATCACATGATAAGCAAATAAAACCTTTGCCAAGAAAGATGCCCAATGGCTTGGAAAAAAAGTATTTCAAACGGTCCTTCCAAAGTTTTTTTAATTAAACCTAATCAATCTAATAGAATATTTGTCTTTTTTCACTTTAGATGTTAGTTTTTAATGCCACCAGAAATTGAAACGCTGGATTAAGTTTTGTTTTTCTTCCTAAATGTCCTTTATGATTAACCGTTTGTGTTTAGAACCCTGAGAGAGTGGTGAAGATGTTCAAAAGTATGTGCGCTGCCCTTTAAAGGATGTTTCACAGAAGGAGACACACTTTGTTGACATTTCCTCACCACCTACTATGACACACTCACTCGTATGTCTAAAAACCGCATAGTTCTGAGTTTAGAAGTTCAGTGCAAACATGTCCCTGTTGTGGCTGTGTTAAGATCACTCCTCCTCATGCAACTAATTTACCAAATTCCAAACAATTTTATGTCCTTAGTTAAAGATTGTCAACAAAACAGGCCTAATTTATTTGCTTCGCCTATGTATTTTGCTTCAAACTTTGAATTTTGATGTTTAATCCATTTAAAATTACGATTTATATTTAGCACTTATTATTTAGAAATAAATACTGGAGTTGCTAAATGTTGCTGTAAATATGTAAAAAAAAATAACATACTGAAAATTCACACCATATTTGAAACACTGTGTGGCATTAAATATGAGAAAATGTTGCCGTCTTTTTAACCGAGCGCAGCTTCATAAATGGCCTCTCATATATACTACTTTGTTAGAGTTCGCATAAGGAAGCTTAGAACCCAAAGCAGATGACTTGATTCAAATCAAGGAGAAGTGTTACAACTTTTATTAAACACAAAAACACATGCAAACATGAAAAGGAAGTAATAAAGAGGGCCCGTTGAGGAGGATCTAAAAAATCCCAGCACACCTGAGGCTATAAACGGAGTCCCGCAAGAGAACGGTATAAGTCCAAATCGGAAATGAAACCAAGTCAATAAATACCAACAGAAGGCAGAGGATACAAAACTAAAATAGCAACAAAAAAAAATAAAAAGAGAAATGCAAATCCAGCAAAAAAGGGGCAAGCAGCAAAGGGCACTAAATTTCAAATCAGAAACAGCACTTAGCACGGCAAAATTGCGGCACCCTTCTCCCTGATCGCTTATTTTGAAACACTCTAGTGACAAGGGACAGGTGTGATGCAGATAACTCACTGCCCACTGCCACACACCTCTGGTATGTAATCCAAAACACATCCAGATCAGTAGCAGGAGTGACATTGTTTTGTATTAATATATCTACTTTTATATTATTTTCTCAGTTGTCTGTACAATGAAGCTTTTTCCCAGCCTGTAATTAGACACAATTGCAAATTATTTTGCACTCCTCATGCAAGCTCCACAAAGACAATTATAACTAAATCGGGATGACTAATTTTAGGCCAATGATGATGAATGTGTTTAAAAGATATTGTGAGGCTATTTCATTATACTGTGGTTTCAAAGGTCTTCTCGCTTGTGTTTGATAAAATGCAGTTCTCCCATTCAATGGGAATAAAAAAGTAAGAATTATACACTGTGTATGTGCACCTGTTTTTCTGTCTAACCGTCATCTAGGCCACTATGCAATATTCAAGTTGTCTCTCTATTGGGTCTGTAAAAACAGCTTCAGGAACAGGCACAACAGAGTGAGACCAATTTGAAGGAAATAAGTTTATTACCAGACTGCAGGATGGGGAGAGAGCTCCAACAGCTGTGAAGGCACAGTTTGTTGTCCTTGCAACTCTCT
Source organism: Stigmatopora argus (assembly GCF_051989625.1). Classification (NCBI taxonomy): domain Eukaryota; kingdom Metazoa; phylum Chordata; class Actinopteri; order Syngnathiformes; family Syngnathidae; genus Stigmatopora; species Stigmatopora argus. The sequence goes on along the minus strand of NC_135387.1, from coordinate 7,853,555 downwards.
CCGAATGAACAGTGGGTGAGTCTTTATATAGGAAAACAGGGTAAAGTTTCTATGACAACGACCAAACTTTGGGCAAAGTCTGATTAATCAGTGTCAAGTCTCTATGACAACGACCAAACTTTGGGCAAAGTCTGATTAATCAGTGTCAAGTCTCTATGACAACGACCAAACTTTGGGCAAAGTCTGATTAATCAGTGTCAAGTCTCTATGACAATGATGTTTCTATACTTACAAAAACTGATACAACATGAACAAGCAATTGCAAAGTCATCTTATCTTACACTATCCCAATCATCCGCTAAATTAAATTCAGTCAAAAGTAGATATACTCTCCAAAATTTCATTACAGGACATGATAGTCAAAGCACAAATCAACAGCAAATAACCACAAGAGGCACATCTTTAATTTATATCAAGAAGGAGGCCAAGATTGAATTGACTGCAGTACTAGTTTCAGCGAGAATATGGAAGAGACACTTTTTGAACGTCCCAAAACTTGGGGAACCTCAAGAAAGTTGGTTTATGTAATGACTCGACCGTCATAAAGATTGAATGGGTTTGCCTGCTGCAAGCTCTGCACTGCTACCGCTTGTCTAAAAAAAGGCACCAGTGGCGTTGTGTTATTGGCAGAGAGGGCCGATAGCTCGAGGAGGCTGTTTATCTGAAAAGCACATGCGCAGTGAGTTCGTAGCCATAGCAGGGTTGGCAAATTTGGGCCAAACCTGGTGTGTTATATTTCAGATGTGATTGGGTTGGACACTATCTCTTTGACCTGGCAACCCTGAAGTTCAGCGGACAGTTTCATGATCTCCATGCTGGAGTGTTAATGGTTTCTCAGGTGCATAGGAATTTAAACGGAAATATTTATTTCTCTTGCAGACAACTAAGTGGCCAACAGCCGATTGGGGACTGCAGCTTTAAAGTCCCGCTATCACAGACGTTTACACACTTTAAATGATACAATCTTGTAAAAATATTTGGATACGTAGGTATCCATATAATACTGTAAGTAGAGTATAGCCACCTGATGGTGTAGAGGTTCTGATTTGAAGGGTTAATGGAGTTGAATTAAAACAAATGTATTTATATCACAAATAACAATTATACAAGTATCAGGTAAGTTGTTCGACATGTCAGCAAAGTTAAAAGGATCAGCAAAAGAATGAATCTCTGCCCACACTGCAGAAGACAAAGTTTATAATTTGTCCCAAGTCTACGCTCCACTTCTATAATCATCCTTCTCTCGAAATCCAGAAAGCAATTCTGTTCTCCAACCTACATAAAGTTGGGATACTTTGTCAAAGACAAGAAAAGAAATAGCTTATGTAGTCTGACAGTAAATAAAGGAAACCCACACAAAAGTGGCAAACATTCAGGATCTCATCCTATGAGTTTTGTTACGAGTCACCCTGGAGGACAGATGCCTGGAGAAATTAACATAACAGTGAATTTTTGCTCCATCAATAATGAATGACCCGAACTCTAGTGCACAGTAGAGAACATGTCTGAAATGCAGCAAGACAGTATCTTAAAAAAAAGTAAAGTAAAAGTCTGAAACAAGCTTTCTTCTCAAGGCTTGACAAACAACCACACAAGGATTACTCCCCCGTTTTCCCCCGTGTCTTTTGCCATGCTCTCCTTTGAATATTTCATGGCAGGGGACAGGAAAAGGTCAAAAACACAAAACATCCATACTAGAGCAGTAGAGTTCTTAAAAGGAACCTCTAGTTCAAAATATTGTTCGTTCACCATAGTGGTCACTCCTAAACCTAATCATATTTTGTACATATATATATATATATATATATATATATATATATATATATATATATATATATATATTATATATATATATATATATATATATATATATATATATATATATATATATATATATATATATATAATGAAAGAATGCTCTTTATTTTCTATTTTCTTAAGGAATAGTGGTGGAATCATGTGCACTGCCACAATGTATGTTTGTTTCATTTGATTTTGAATTTTAAGACTATTTGGTGGACTACAACAATCTTCAGAAAAAATGCAAAAGTAAAATTTTGCTGCTGCTTTAATTCAACATTTACACGGTCGTTTTGTGTGGGGAAATCTGCCTTGCACACGTTAATGCAAAAGTGCATGAATGCATGAAACCTGCAATTGACCAATGTAGTATGCATTCCCAATGGGTGAGTAGCAGCACCAACAAAACTTGACTCTTGCGTATAATTTTTCTGCTCTGGTGTTTCCTTTTCTGCCTTGAGGCGTCATCAATATTTCCGCAGTAAACACAAAAACTAAAGAAATAATCCTGGACTTCCGCAAACAGAGCACAGATCTGGCCCCACTCCTCATAAATGGAGTTCGTGTAGACAGGGTCCAGTCCTTTAAATTCCTGGGGGTCCACGTCACGGACAAGCTCTCCTGGTCCACAAACACCACGGCAGTAGTGAAGAAGGCCCAGAAAAGACTCCATTTCCTGAGGGTACTCAGGAGGAATAACTTGGACACTAAGCTTCTGGTAACCTTCTATAAAGTCACTGTGGAGAGCATCCTGGCATACGGCATCACAGTGTGGTACGCTGGAAGCACGGCAGCAGACAAAAAGGCCATGCAGAGAGTGATCAACACTGCCCAGAGGATCGTCGGCTGCTCTCTGCCCTCACTGGAAGATATTGCCAGCCCTCGTTACATCAGCAGAGCTCGGAACATTGTTGGGGACCCGGACCACCCTGGTCACGACCTGTTCCAGCTGCTTCCCTCTGGCAGGCGCTACCGGTCTCACAAGGCACGGACAAAGAGGCTTAAGGACAGCTTCTTCCCCACAGCCACCAGGACTCTAAACTGCAGCAGCACGACACACAATCCCCTCGGTGTAACAACTTCGGGGTGAGGATAGATGAAGGACGTTGGGCGGCGATCTGCCTCCTGCTGGCTGACTAGGTAAGTAAGGAAGACAGTGGGAGGTAAGTGATCCATTTTATTCTTGTTGGCATCGGTGAGGCAATCCTTCGCAGTCGCCGGGAGCTGGTTGCGCTCGGGAGGTGATGCGATGTATCCATCACGGCAAAATTGCCAGCAAGTCTGAACTCTTGCCTGAGAAAAGTGCACTTCGTGGAGAAGCACCTTCAATTTCGTCATACGCAGCTGGGTATGATGACAATTAGGTTTTTGTCTAGTCAATGATGACGACAAGCCTAAGTCTGATTTTATTTTATTTATTTTTTAAATACAGTATTTCTGCAACATGTATTACAGTGTGCTGCCTTTATTTTTGTTTATTTTGGTATTATTTTTCTTCTTTATGATATATGTATAATTTGCTGGGATTGCATAAACTGTTCGGTTTGGTGTTTCTGTTGTGAGTTTATTTATAATTCGCACATTTAGATATCCTGTAATAATTATATATATAAAAAAATTGACGTTTTTTGGAGACCGAGTCGTCCCGCGGTAATGCTGATTTTATTTTTTGATTTTAGCCAAACGTTATCAGAAATAACGGATGATTGAAGAAATGCTTCATTATTTAAATAAAGGAATGTAAGATAATAATTCTTACACATTCATTCTCAACTTTCTTTTCTTCTACAAGGTACACCAAAGTATGAGATGCACCTTCAATAGATGGTCCATTTTAAAACGGTTTCCATATGTAAGGAACACCACATTATGAGGTGAAGTAAAATTAGTGGTTGGGGGGTTACGTTATGCATCCACTAGATGAAACTGCGCAAAAGGGAATGTCATACAAATATTTTCTGATATTGATCCACATATAAGGCACATATGATTATAAGGTGCACTGTCATCTTTTAAGAAAATTTAAGTCTTTATGGTGCGCCTCATAGTGCGGAAAATACGGAAATTGTTAATAATCATCTCTGTTTGTGATGTCATGCATACACATTTTTCAATGGTCACCTTTAACCAAACACATTGTGACTCTCAAGAATGACTGGCATACCATTAAAAAAGCATTTTACAGCAGAGAATTTTGACTCCTCGGTCACTTATATAGTGAGGATAACATAGCATCACTATCAGGCGCAGGTCCCCGGACAGTTTGTTGATTGTGTACCTACACCACCCTCTTCACAGGCAAATATATAATGGGAGCATTGTCACCACCTACTGCTCTGGAGTACGGAGGTTAGACGTCATCCAAAACCAGTGGCGGTCCGTGCATTTTCTCGTAGCGCCCTCAACGGGTAAAATCCACTTCCTAGCAGCATTTAATGATTAAATACAAATACTGGAGCTTTTTAGACATCAGAACCGGGCCCAGAGTATTATTTCCCTGGGAAAAAGACAGCGATGAACGTCGATACGTCCATACGTGAAATTGCAAAAATTGCACTAAAATGGGGTAAAATCCACTTCCTAGCAGCATCTCATGATTAAATAAAAATACTGGAGCTTTTCAGACATTAAAAGCAGGCCAGGGGGGTTATTTTTTCCTGGGAAAAGACAGCGATGGATGTCAATGGCGAAACGGCAAAAATTAAACTAGGGTAAAATGGGGTAAAATCCACTTCCTAGCAGCATTTAGTGATTAAATACAAACACTGGAGCTTAAATACAAACACTGGAGCTTTTCAGATATCAGAACTTGCCCCACAATTGAAATATTATTTAGGAATACTATAGCCATATTTTACTCACCAAAAATCATTTTTAACTGTACACAATATCCATCCTCCTTTCTTTCTTCCTTCTTTTCTATCGCCATCGAAGCTAATGCTGAAAGTCAAGCCTGTCCTGTCGTATTTCTGGCATAGTCCGTCTTGAAAATGGCTTTAAATCAACACAACAATATATTTGCTTGTGCAGCTTGCTCCAGCTACAGTTTGGTAGCTCTGGCTAATCACTAGCCAATCATAGTTGGTGAAAGCGATGACATATCCCTACGCCTGCGAGAAGGCAATGACGTATCTCTACGCCTGCGACAAGGCATTGTGGTGTTGCCAACTCGAAATCTGATTGGTTAAAGCTACAGTCTTATCGACGCTTGTTTAATGCAGCAGAGCCTGCAGAACTGATTGTGAAGGCCTTGAGGCAGATTTCTGACCCTGGCAACAAATAATGGCTGAAATGTGATTGATTAAATGCTTCAATAAGAAAACACATCTGGAAGCAGTGCAACCAGGGGGAAAAGCAATGAAAGGAAGCTAACAGACAATTTGGAATTATCTAATAAGTATTGATGGACAAAATATAATATATGATTCAGATATTTCTTAGGCCAGCAGAGAAGGCCTTGAAGGCCCTGACGGCCCGCCACTGTCCAAAACTCACTTTTGCGTTGTCAACATTTTAGACGGCGACAAAAAGGCAAACGATAGGAGTCTCTGGAAAATGTCTAATGCTTTCTCCCCTGTTACCATTACCATTACCAGAGCCACTTTGTCAGCCAGTCTGAGACACAATTGGGCTATTTATAGCCCATCTTGACATGGCATCAACTTTTTACAAAACTTCTCTCTTCCAACATTTTTGGAAATAATCAGGTAACATGGATAAGTGTTAATCACACAAAATGACTGCCTTCAGGTCATATAAACTCGGTGGTGAAGCAGGTTATTTAAGCAGTTAGTGTTCTGTTTTTAGATTACTGGCGCACACTATGAGCAAAAATGTTAAAAGCCCATTTTAAAAAAATATTTATGCCTAAGATCTTTTAAGAGTAATCTTTTATGATTCTGAAATTCCTGGACTTTCACAATGCCTTCCTTTACTATATGGCCAAAAAAATCAATTTCTGAACATTTAATGTTGAAAAAATGTCAAATGTTAAGGTGTCAGTGACAGCAGTGTGTATTAACTCGTTTTGGTCATGTCTCTTCACTCAAAAGCCAGCTGAACAGGAGAAAATGAATTGCAACATAACGCTGTGGAGGCCCAACTATTAGATGATATTATTAACATATTTTGTTATCTCACTTTTAAGGAAGGGATGTAACTAGGACTACTATATCTAAATTTTCAGCACCACCTAATCCAATTCTATTTTTATTCACTTTTATCTTTGACCTAGCTTTGACCTGGTGTTACTTACACTAGGTTTGATTGTGTATAAATCCCATTAGCTAATTTAAAAAATGTGGCATGTCAAATTGCTGAGAGGCTTGTAATTGTTGAAAACTACTAGGTGGTGAGCAAAAAGTTAATGCGAAGCTGTGCTCGAGATCATATTGCACCCTTTTTTCTCATTTTACCTCTTTGTCCTTCTACCTCGTATTTTTTATCCTTTTAGGCGAAAAACCTAAGGAAACAAAAGGTCCTCTTTGTATGACTCTTCCTCTCTCTGTCTATGACAAATCATTACTAAAAGGGTACCAAATTACCAATGTCTTAAAAATCCACCATGTAAAAGTGTAGTGCCAGTGACATTTTTCCTTCAATTAATTTTTTTTAATGGGCACACAGCTGCAAAAAAGTTCCTGAACCCTTTCGTATTACTTGGATTTCACATTTAATTGGTTTTTAATACGTTCTCATCTTTATCTTTTACATCACTCTATAATATGTAGTGTGGGCGGCCCGTCTGCTTAAATCTGCTTAAAACTAAAAGGGTCATTTACAGAAAACACCACCAACCTTTTTTTGCACCATCGACCAGTTTTATGACTGAAAATGTTTCTGTGGTTAGAGTCACAGGTTTGTAAATGAAAAAAAAAAAACCTTTGTTATAGTATTTAATTTCAATGCAAATATTGCACTACATATTCTCATCTCATCTCATTTTCTGAACCGCTTTATCCTCACTCAGGTCACAGGGGGTGCTGGAGCCTATCCAAACTTACTGCGGGCCAGAGGCGGGGGAGACCCTGAATTGGTGGCCAGCCATTCGCAGGGCACAAGTTGAAAAGCTACCATTCACGCTCACACTCATACCTAGGTGCAATTTAGAGTGTCCAATCAGTCTACCATGCATGTCTTCGGAACGTGGAAGGAAACCAGAGTACCCGGAGAAAGCGCATGCAGGCAGAACATGCAAACTCCACAAAGGTGGACCGACCTGGATTTGAACCCAGGTCCCCCACTGTGAGGCCGACGTGCTAACCAATCAAGCCGCCCGGCCGCCCACACTACATATTAGGCACTTAAAACAATTTTGCACTATAATAACTTACCAGGTGGCACGATGGAAGAGTGGTTATCATCCTAAAAACGCTGATTGACCACATCAAATTGTCCGTAAGTGTGATTATAAGTATGAATATTAGAATAGTTGTTTGTCTATATCTACTGGCTGGTAACCACTTCAGCCTGTACCCTGCCCACTGCTAGCTGGAATAGGCTCTAGCACCCTTGCGACACTTGGGGATATAAGCAGTTCAGAAGATGAATAAATGACTTACCTTGATGTAGATACAGTGGGACTCCTGGGCTTGTTTTATTGCTAGGAGCAGCTGTGGGGTTGGTTGGCAAAATTTACATGCATAATAAATCCTCTTGCACATCCCCTTGAAAGATATATTGCACAAAACGAGCAAAATTGCCTTGTTGTCAACATCAGTAGAATTGCGTTCCACGTTGAATCATTTATCCTTTCTAACAACAGTGCCACAATATCCTCTGCTATTTCATCAATTGTTTTTATTTTTTGTTTTGGTCGTAGCTAAAAGGAGGACATTTGATACCTTTTTCGCGTCATTTTCTCCAAAAGGTTCATTGCCCTCGCAGCGGGAAGAATCAGTTCTTCCCAAATATAAAATATGAGATCCCAAGTTTCAAAACCTCATTTCAGGGGGATGTTTATCGAACCTATGACTTTCTTGAAAACCCACTTCTCAGCTTAGGTGGTCCATCCATACAACTAAGATTGTTTTTCAACATATCTAGCGGCCAAATGGTAATTGCAGTTTAGCTGGTCCCCGGACGTTTGGTCGACCGGACGTTTGGTCGACCGGACGTTTGGTCGAACGGACGTTTGGTCGAACGGACGTTTGGTAGAACGGACGTTTGGTCGACCGGACGTTTCGTCGTCGCGGGATTCGCGCGCTCGCTCCGCCCCCGGATCGTGTGTGCCCATGTTATTCAACCTCGGCCCGCGGGCCATATACCGCCCGTTAGGCTTTTTAATCCGGCCCGCCGCCGGCATTGTCCAAATTATAGTAAAAATCAATGACCTCATTCATTTCCCTTTGCCCTGCAATACTGCTCTCTTTCGTTGAATAATAATATGTTCTTAATGTTGAAAGTAAATTTGAAAATAAATTTTCACCTTCAATTGTGTCTTTTTTCTTATATTTCAATCCCCAGGTTTGATAAATTACATTGCGTGTCCAAATGCTGTCAAATTTTAGTATCCATTCTGGCCCGCAAGTCAAAAAGTTTGCCCACCCCTGGTATAGACAAACTTGCCTCTTTTATACTATTATTGTCCCAAATTAAATATATTATCAAACATTTCATTTAGCTGTGTTTTTGTACGTGTTAAAAAGAAGAATAAAATTAAATTATGATGTACTAAATTGTTTAATCTAACAACATACCAAATACTCCCATAAAAACAACAGTTTCAATAAAACAAAAAATGTTTTGTTTTTGTTGCTGAAGCTCATGAAAGAGGCAGTAAATACTCTGTAAACATTCAAAACTCATCAGTTTTATTCATTCAATGTTGTCTCACTCCCCGATGTCTGCTTTCTAATGTAGACATTGGATTAAAAAACAGCATGTGGAATTCAGTGATTCACTTGGGGCACACGTGGTCTGCAGTGTTCTGACAAAATATCTTGACCAATTAAGGAATTCATTTTTCGGTCACTGACAACAATTTTTCCAGGCTATGAGATAGCTAGGCAGCCAGCATTATTTACAGGTAGGAGAGGTAGAATTTTTGCACTTTGCCAAATATTGTGTGTTCCCTACAAGAAACAAATATTCGGATTTGTCCATTATCTGAATATTTTGTTTTTCTGTAGAATATTCAGGAACAATTTTCCAAACTTCAAGTGTGCAGCAATGCGTTTATTATATTAAAATATATTATTATTGGTTTTATGATTTTTTTAAAGCAATGGCTTCCTCCGTCGTATCTTCTCATGACCTCCATTTGTGTTGATTGTTTCACGTATTTTACTTCCATCAAAGCTTATAGAGATACTTTTGTAACCGCTTCTATTTTCATGCAAATTACCTAACCAAAGCTCTGGAAAAGAGAAAAAACTAAAAGTACGGAACAGACATGACACTGCAAACATGTCAACTCGCCAATCAGATTGTTGTTGTTGCTCTTGTGGACACAAACTTTAAAGTGTTACTGTCCATCCTTTGTGAAAATATCGTCTTGGAAACTATGTTGCATGGGATAGTATCTATTGATCGTCGGAAAATTTTGTTTCAAGGCTAATTAAATACAGACTTATTGAACCTACATTGTCTCTCAGGTTACACGTTAGCCAGTAGAGGGCATGTGTGCAAACACTTCAGCCCTTAGTGTGCTGCTTGTTTTATAAGGCAGGGACATCCTATCTAATCACATTGGTTGGAATCCTGGTTAGCTAATTCCTGTCTCCCATTAGCTCTTGGAGAAATAATTAGAATAGCGCATGTGTGTCCATGTGTGTCTTCAATGTTGAATAGAAAACAAACCAACGGAAAACTAGGAAATCCAAATAATTCCTAAGGGTCCACATACATTTTTTTTCAACTATAGGTGACAAAGATTCTAGCAATGGTAGGTATGTTTTGAATGGCAGGTGCCATATAGAAGAAGAACAAGAGTGGTGAAAAGAGAGTAAATGGTGATGCACCTACACTTATTACCAACGAGCTAGCTTCAATTGCTTGTCACAATTTGTCCTAGCGTTTGTCTCTTATGAAATAATTTGAAATTTGGAGTGCATGTACATCCACCCACCTCAGTAAACTGGTTTGCTCTCTTTAGTAAACCACTAATGAAAGGCTGAGGAGGAGAGGGTTGCATTGGACTAGAAACAGAGACGACTCTGGCTGCAAAGTAATATTCCTTTATAGCTGCTAGGTGCTTGTTTTGCCTCAGGGAAGAGGAGCGTTTCCTTCAGAAGAGCATTTCTTTTTTTGCTGATGCTGTCTCCTGTCATATGAAGTAGCAGCTCCTTGTGCAACATAAAATCATGTCATGAAAATTACATCACATGCAACAACAATAACTCAACAGAATTCCTATGCAAAGGAGAGGATTCTATAAGATGAAGTGGTGATAGCATTTTCATTCAGAATTTCGCAATGAGGATGAAGCGTCAGTGTGTAATTCAAAAAGAGAAAAAATAAGTGGGGGGGGGTATGGATCAATGTGCTACTATTTTTTCAGGTTCTTTTCAATTTTCAAATGTCAACAGAAAAATAGATTTTATGCTTATATTATCTGCTACTTCTAATCAGTCACATTAATACTTTTAGGTCAAGATCCACTTTCCTTTTTTCCGCTATAAATGCAATAAACTGTGATTAAGTGATCATACTTTCATTAAGTTAACTGATCTGGTGATATCAACATGGTTTATTTTTAACACTAATTAACACAGCACGTCTTCCTGATACAATTAAAAAAATGATGATTGCTGCTAAGAGTGACTTTCTGTCAATTTATGTTTTGAATTGGTTTGTATTGTTTTGAACTGCCCTTGCGAGAAACATCTGGATTTTCTCTTTTGAAATTAATTGTGACACAACAAACAAATTTATGTTTGCCTGCATATCTGCAAATGGACATCCACATGCATCTGCTTTCTGTTCTTTTGCCAAAAGTGAATATCGCTAAAAAAACCCTAGCAGCTAGGTCACATGAACTCTGATATTTTATTTAAGACTGTACCACCAAAGGATAATTTAGGGCGTATAATAAGCAGTTAAAGTTGGTGTTTTTAGCTTAAACAATTGCAATACATTTAAATAATTTACACCAACCTGGATGCAGTGATTTTCTTACATTGTGAGAAAAAGACTATTGTGTGGACGAAACAAATAGGGCATCCTGAAAATGTGGCGTCACTTGAGGTGAAGTGTCAAGCAGCTGACTATAATACCGTGCCAGTCTCTAATGCGGCATCGTTAATTAATGGAAATTTTTTGAAAAGCACTGGGCTTTTCAGAGGAAATATATTCTGCTGAAGAAGGCTTTATGTAGCAGTCTGAATTTACCATTATTAATGGTTCTCTAAATAAATATATTGTTCTATTAGTGTATGTTTTGTAGCTTCTGATATGTAGTATATAAATATATAGAATATCTGAATATATCAAATAATTGTCTTATTACATAAGATTATGGATGTCAGGGTTTTTATTTCATTTTACTATACATTTGCCGGCAATGAAGTATAAGCATGGCCTTGCTATTAAAGAATGCTTTGCTCAGCCATAGTTATGCGCATCTATTCGCATCATAATTGTTTACAATGAAGTACAAGCTTTGCTCCTGGAAGCCTTGTTTAGTCTAAACAAAGAGGAGCTAGGATTCTGGGAACCTGCTTTGAGCACTGCGGCATCTGCCCTTCCCCAAGGACGCCAAAAGCCTTCATGACGCTTCGGTCCTCATCTCTTTCGACTATTGGGGATGTGTTTTGGTACAGACGTAGTCGACTCAACTCACATGTACACACAGATGAACATGCTCAAACGTCTCAAATGTGTTTTTCACAAGTTTTGGAGTTGATATGTCCATGTAATCAGGGCCCCCGAATGTAAACAGAAAAGACGTGTAAGTTCAGAACGGAGCTGGGAAGCTGTCTCAGCAGTCATTCTCCGTGCAAGCAAAAATTCCAGACTGTCTTTTCCTCTTTATTTGTGCGTGAATTTGGGAATGTCGAATGGCGATCCTGACAATGTACAAATATATTAGATTCAAATAAATATGAAGAGCACCGTGGCTGAGTGGTTAGCGCCTTGGTATCACAGTTCTGGGATCGAGGATTCGATCCCAGGTCGGTCCTCACTGTGTGGAGTTTGCAAGTTCTCGCCAGGCTTGTGTGGTTTTTCTCCAGGTACTCCAGTTTCCTTTCACATCAAAAAAACATACAGGGTAGGCTGGTTGAACACTCAAATTGCCCATATGTATGAGTGTAAGCGTGAATGGTTGTCATTTGTCTCCTTGTGCCCTGCAATTGGGTGGCCAATAATTAGGCTGCAGCACCCCCCAACCCTTGTGAGGATAAGCGCTATGGAAAATGAACGAGTGGATGTTAGTTGCTGCATATTTGTTAAAGTCTAAGGCAGAAAACATAGGAATTTCAAAAGGGGGCAAATACTTTTTCACAGTACCTTATAATGTACAGTACACCATTTTTAGTGAAGAGCTATGTAAAAGTAGAAGTTTTCTGCGATCCAGATCAATTTCAAACCAGCTTCAAAAGCCATCAATGAGGTATTTGTTGTTGGGGTATATTTTCTAAAAGCCAAACAATGTACATGTTCAATTTGTAGAAGTAGGACAATAAACAAAAAAGGTTAGAAAGATGCAAATCCTTCCAGGTGCCAGAAAAAGGAAGTGGTAGGATAAAATAGATCAGGTTCCTCCAAAGGAAGAATACTGCAAAGCTGAGTAAAAGCCTAAACTAATTAAGCAGAACAAGAAATGGGTAAAAAAAAAAAAATATATATATATATATATATATATATATATATATATATATATATATATACATATATATATATATATAAGAAAGAGGCTACTAATGAAGCATTTGAAGCTCGAAGCGGATGAGTTTGATGAGCAGAATATGAGCAGAATCTGACAGTAATAGGGTCCAGCGGCATATGTAAAGGTAAAAGGTCCCTGATCAATCATCCATCAGTAATAACGTGTCATCTTGAGTTTCGTCAACTGACATCACTGTAAAATAAAACCCATGTGGCATTCACAGCTGCCTCCACCACCAGACTCTGTGCACTAGTTGCTATGAAGCTGAATGATGTCGTTCCGCGTTGTATTTTCTCAGTTTGTGACGTTTCATCACATTTTTTATTTGCAACTGCCCCTCATTTTCACAACTGACCCCGATGGGTTGTCATGTGGTGTAGATTAGCTCGAAGACAAGCTGACAAGGGTGTTTGAAGTGTTGAATTGCCAGATTGACCTCAGGGGGTGCTGCAAACAGCTGATCACAGGTACAAAAGAGTCCCCAGTACAACAACACAAAACATTCTTCTTGCCTCAGTTTCGGCAACAGATGAGCGATGCTTAATCCAGTTAGTTCGAACTAGACCATTAAAGGTGTAAATAAAGAATATCTACAGAAGTGTGTCGCTTCTACTTGTTGATTTTGTGACTGATTTGAATGTGGTGTAAAATGTACCCCATTAACTTAATCAGTACTCAGTTTAAATTTGGGCCTTACCCAGAATAGAATAACCTAATGTAATTAGGTGGCACCAGGTGAGTTATTTCTAATCTAAAAAAAGTGCAGTTTTTATACCTGGTACTGTGATTATGCCATGTAGTTCAAATATCACATAAGTAATATAATAAAAATGTTACCATTGATCTTTAAGGTGAGATAATCAAGCCCTTGAAAATTGCTAATAATAACTGCCCTAAAGGTGAGCCCAAGATGTCCATGTCACCAAGCTCTAGATTAGAAAGTTACATTTGCTGAAATACAGTGCCAACTCTTGCTCAGGTTTCCTAAAATAGTACACTTGAGTCGTCAAGACCGACTCCGTTGGAGTGGTAACTAACTGTATGAGTCACCGCTTTTATCAAATTGAGTTATAGCTGCTGAGTCAGGATATCCTTTCCAAAACATTCATTCATTCATCTTCCATACCTCCCATCCTCAAAAGGGTTGCGAGGGTTTCTGGAGCCTAACCCAGCTGTCTTCGGGCAAAAGGCAGACTACACTCTAAACTGGTCGCCAGTCAGTCGTAGGGCACACGGAGAGACAAACGACGATCCGCACTCCCAATCATACTGCCACCAGCGGGAATTGAGCCCACGCCAAAATCAGGCAAGTAAACCTCTACACCACGAGGCAGCTTCCGTTCCAAAACATCCATTTAAATTGATTTGGGATTGGAGGGATTCATGTTAAGTAACCTAAGCTCCAAACAATGTGTTGCATATCCGGCAGTTTGAAAAGTAATTCAATATCTCATTTCTAAACATGCAAAAGAAAAAACAGTTGTATTTCTCATCCTTTGAATAGTTGCATCGCAGCCTCAGCAACAATCACTAACCATTTCATACCTTTCAAGTGATAGAGCTACTAGGTCAGGGTGAACTTAAACTTAACAGAGGTGTCCTTTTCATGGGAAAGAGACAGTGTTGTTTCAATTAAGGCTGACATAGACACGATAAACTCTGCTTGGGTTGTGTCACCTAAAACGTGAATTAGTGGAACATTTACACCTTAAATTAACTTTAAACCTCCCTCCATGCGTCTTTATTACCTTGATTCCATTCTGGTGTTACAGAAGCTTTCTGTGTGTGTTTGTGATACACTGTGTTCTACTCTTTTGTGAGTCGTTGAATGAACTCTCATCTATTCTTATGTGGAGGTAAACAGCAGTGTTGCAGAACAGGTCAAAAGAGGTGATTATTTCTCTATAAGCAATGAATTGCTGACCTACCGTTTGTTTCATATAAAAATGCCATTGATTGAATCAATTCAAAGAGTGAATAATCCATAAGCATTCCGATATTGAAAAAAAAAAGCTTGTGGAAGGAGGTGAACTGGCTGTAATTATATTATTCAATAATAAATGTGTTCACTGGATATTAAAAAAGTTGGAGCTACTTTGAAAATGCTTTGTATAATGTGTTCATTTCACTAAACATCGAGTTTTGTTTGCCAACTTAGTTGGTTGTCTTTTGTGTCGTGTTTTGAACAGATATCACAGATTGTAAAGGAAGAAAATCAATGAGTATTCTTTTCCAATTTTCAACAAGGATCGTAATTAAAGATATAGTCAACTGTTTGGGATAATTTCTTCTCAATACAAAGAATATGTTTGAAGATAAGTGCTGAAAACATGCGCACAAGCTGAGAAAAATTTACTGCTGAATCTCTTGAGTTTTTGGCAAAAACTGTTTTGGTCTGGATTTTTCTAATGATTTTTCTGAGAGTATTTAAAATTTCACGACTTCATGGCCTGCCTTACCACTATGAGCTGCCGTAGTCTACGGCCCCCAAAACAGAGGTGTCCAGACTATTTCACAAAGGGGTGCAGTGGGTGCAGGTTTTTGTTCCAACTGATACAGCACAGACAGTTTCAGCAATCATCCATTCATTCATCTTCTGTACGGCACATCCTCGTACGGGTTGCGGGGGTTGCGGGAACCTATCCCAGCTGACTTTGGGTGAAACACAGAATGCACCCTAGACTGGTCGCCGGTTAGCCATAGGGCAGGCACACAGAGGGACAGACGACCATTCGGACTCACAATCATACCAACACCAGCGGGAATCAAGTGCGCGCCTGTCCAGGCCGAAGTCAGGCGAGTGAAGCACTACACTATCGGGCGGTCCCAATCAGAGTTTCTTCTAAAACAGGCAATACCTGACTGGAATCAATTTATTACACTTTTAAGACACCAGCTTGGCAAAAATGTACGTATCCTCTTCCTCGGTTGGAATAAAAACCTGCACCCACTGCGGTCCTTGAGGATAGGTACCCATGCCCCCCAAAAATCAACAACAAGGTGTAAGAAGTGAGATAAAGACACGTTTGTAACTGTAAAAGGACGAACACATAAAAGTTTTTTTATATTTCACCCCATTTTAAGCTTTAGAAATCCTGGACCAGTGTTCCGATAACAGAGTGGTACGAATTCCCAACCAAAGCCGTCTCTACAGTTAGCATTTTACAAATAACTGTTCTGTTAACTTCAAGCAGGAGAAAAATGGCTTTTGTACCAATTAATTGGACATTATCCCTGGTCTTGCCACCTCATATTTATCAGCTGCACCTCCCCAGTCAGCGGCGACAGCGTTGACATTTGTTCTTTTTAAAAATAATACTAATAATAACTAGGTAAAAAATGATTGTTACTTTATACGGTCATTACATTCACCGTTTTATACATGATGCTAAAGATGGAAATATTCCATGTGTGGTACATGACAGATAAAATAGATACATTATGAACCAAGTGATGCATGTTAGTTTCAGATCTGGCTCATAGAGTGCTATAGTATATCAGACTGTGAAGTGTTGATTAATTCCAAAATGATTAAGCACTGTGGTGTTCTTCTGTTGACTGTTAAATTAAGGTATAAATACAGAACCATTCTGTTGCAGACTGAGAAAACATTCAGAAACTTCTCCTTCTGAATTGTATTCTGGGTCGGGTAGTTCAAACATGTATGGTATTATTGACCAAGTAAGCATGCTAAATGCATTAGCATCAACACAAACAAGTGGTGGTATAGAAGAATTTGGATGCTTGACAGTCGATATAGACATGCGTTTTAGTATGAAGACGTGAGAGCCTTTTTTAATTTTTTAAAGCCATGTTACATACTCATAATTTGTTTAATTCATTCAAATTTGCCATGATTGTTCACAACAGTCTTTATTCATTCATTGATTCATTCATTCATTTTCTGAACCGCTTTATCCACACAAGGGTCGCAGGGGGTGCTAGAGCCTTACAAGCTGTTGGGGTTATTCTGGGATGTTATTATATGTTCATTAATCATTAATAGGTATAGGAGCTATATTTTAAGTTGGGACCGAGCAAGCTCGAGGACACTTCCCCCACAGCTGTTTTCAAGGCCATTTAATTGTTTTCAGGACTATTGACCGAACAGGACACCATGTTCCAGGCCGAGGACTGTTGATCTGAGTTTGCAATGAAGATCTACGAAGGACTCTTAAATTGCTTTGACTTGGATTCCGGCAGATGGCGATTATCGAATCAACTTCCGAAAATACTCGCATATTGTTTAAAATTTCGTAGCTAGAGTATGTCAATGATGTCTCTCTGTTTTTATTAAAGTATACCTATTAATAAACTTATCACAAGCTGACTTCAGCCTGGCAGGGGACACCCTGAATGGCCAGCCATTCACAGGGCAAAAGGAAACGGCCAACCATTCACGTTCACACTCATACATAGGGGAAATTTAGAGATTTCAACTAGCCTACCATGCATGTTTTTGGAATGTGAGAGGAAACCAGAGTACCCGGAGAAAACCCACGCAGGCCCGGGGAGAACATGAAAACTCCACATAGGTGGACCGACCTGGATTTGAAATCAGGACCCCCAGAACTGTGCTAACCATTCAAACTGCCGGGCCACCCACAACAGTCTTTACTTTGGCCTAATCCAACAATTTATTTTTACTTTGAGTTTAAAGTCTCTTTAACTCTTTCAATGCAATTAATGGTGCTAGATTCTAATAATGTGGCTCTCTTCATTCTGCAGCTGTGAAATGTAATTACATTTTTACCAGAAGACATTTTTACTAGTTGGACTGAGAGTGATTCATTAATTTGCTGCAAATGGATTGGATGTCAATCACCATTACTCACAGCCAATGAGTTCATCCTCTTCTTGAATCATTTAGAACAGGGGTCTCGAACTCAATTTACCTGGGGGCCGCTAGAGGCCGAGTCTGGGTGAGACTGGGCCGCATCAGGATTTCCACAAGAAAAGCACTGATAAAACATTCCAACGTTATCAAATACCTTTATTTTTTAACAAAAAATAATGAATTAAATAAATTAACTTAAAGATGAATAAAAAATAAATCAATCAGTAATATAAAACCAAATAATACTAATGAGCATACAGTAGATATACACTGGCTGGCTAAGTAGAGAAAATGAATTATTTTTATTCCGTTTCAAATGTCTGTATTAACAGCTCTTTAACCTTTAACTTTCTGAACTTGAATGGAACATTGAACATGAAATATTCTGAACACGGCTTCTTTTGCCTACTCCTTGCTGCTAGAGACCTGGCAGCGCTTCTTCTCACATAGTCACATTTGGCTTGAGGGAGGAAGCAGTGGAGACCCTCAGTAGAGCTTGAAGATGCTCATCAGTAAGTCTGGACCTGTACTTGGACTTATTGAAGTTCAAGGTGGAGAAGAGCTTCTCACACAAGTATGTGCTCCCAAAAAGGCACATGGTCCGCTTGAACCTTCGGGAAAGTTCAGGGAAGCTGGGGGTCAACTCTCTCAAAAATTGCCCAAGCTTGTCTGCTTCTCCACTCACCTCCCTGAACTTGGCTTTGAGTGCAGAGTTGCACTGCAGGTCAATGAGCTCCATTTGAAGCTCAGGAGGGGCATCTTGCACATCAAAGGAGAAGGGGTCCGCAAAAATTTGAAATGTGGCTTTGTGTGTCTTGAAGTCTGCAAATCTGTGATCAAATTCCTCCTGTAGCTTCGAAATGGCCTCAACATACTTCTCACCACTGAATGGTGTGCCTGCATCCACGAGAGCCTTGCATGCTGGGAAATGGCAAAGGTTTGTCTGAGAGAGCTGGGCTTTCCATAACACAAGTTTAGTGCAGAATGCTCTCACGTTGTCATAGGCAGCACTGACAAGTTGCCCCTGGCCTTGTAGCTTCTTGTTCAGTACATTAAGCTCATGTGTGATATCAACAAGAAAAGCCAAGTCCATGAGCCATTTGGGATCACTTAGCACAGGATCAATCAACTCACAAACGGCGTAGCTAGCTTTGACTGCTGCATTACTGTCTTTGGTAGCCTTCTTGAAGAGATCCTGTTGCCTCAGAAGACGTGTTTTAAGACTGGCAACCTGGTTGGCTCTCTCATCTCCCTGGTATTTTTCGTACTCCACAGCATGTCTCGTAGTACAATTACGTTTCAAATTGTATTCCTTGTGCACCGCAACTTTTTCAGTGTAAATGAGACACGTCGGGGTGCCCCTGTGTTCAACAAAGAAATATTGCACTCCCCACTTTTCTTGAAACTGTCTGTGCTCATCACCGACCTTTCTCTTCACGGCAGGCTTTGAAAGAGACATCTCTGGGGCTCTGTAATATGTTTTTCCACTTGGAATGAGTCTCGGGTTGATCTTTCACATTCAGTCGCGCGGGTTTGTGGCGCATGTGCACTTTCGCTCTCCGTTTCAATCGCGGAGATGGCTACAGACACTGACACAGGCTGGATCACGGATCATAGCGCCTCATTCAGTTCTATGGTGAGAGCAGCGGAGGAGTGTGCGCGCCGAGCGGAGTGATCGGCCTCACGGCTTCTCCTCCGCCCAGCTGATTGGAGGAATGAATGAGTGAGTGAGCGAGGCACTGGACAGCCCGGCCGATGTCCCGCCCTCCAGAGCCGTATACCTCACTGTGATTGGTTCATTCAGCTCCGAACCAAAGTTCCCTCTAATTTTTTGTTGGTCTGAGCAGAAAGACAACCTCCCCGAGCGCACTGAGTACCAGTGTGAGCGACATCATCGGTACTCGGATGATTCGCCTAAAGACGTTTCGCCGACGGACGTTTGACAGACGGGCAGGTCGCCGAATGGACGTTCCACCGAACGTTCATTCGGCCGAACGGAGGTTCCGCCGAAACGGGATTCGAACGCTCGCCCCGCCGGATCGTGTGTGTACAAGTTTTTCAACCTCGGCCCGCGGGCCATATACGGCCCGTTAGGATTTTTAATCCGGCCCGCCGCCGGTGTTGTCCAAATTATAGTAAAAATCAATGTTCGTCTACCATCAATGGCAGTCCGGGAATAAGCACTCTTGGGCAGGCAGATGTAGCAGAACCGAGCCGTAAAATGACAGCAATCGGGTCAAATCCATCCTAAAACAGCATTTAATGATTAAATACAAATACTGGATGATATCGCGATGGAGGCAAAAAAACGTCTATAGACGTCCATTCGCCAAACGGCTCAAAATGCTCTCAAATTCGGTCAAATCCAGCTGAAAACAGCGTTTAATGATTAAATACAAATACTAGTATTTGTATTTAATCATTAAACTAACAAATACTAGTACGACCTGTCCGTCTGTCAAACCTCCGTCGGCGAAACGTCTTTAGGCGTATCATCCGGTCACGACATCATCATTGCTCGCTATCGGCACACCAGTATCACACCTGCCACAAGCAGGTGCATGTCAATGTTCCCTCTAATTTTTCATGTAAAACATGCTGTAAAACAAGAAAAACATGAGTGGACAGAGCTACTGCCACTGGCTGCCACTTAAACGGCGCCATCCTGAGGAAAGGGGTAAAAAAAAAAAAAAAAAAAAAAAAAAAAAAAAAAAAAAAAAAAAAAAAAAAAAAAAAAAAAAAAAAAAAAAAATTATTGATCTTTCATATTAAGACGGGGGCCGCAAATTATCGTCCCGCGGGCCGCAGTTGGCCCGCGGGCCGCATGTTTGAGACCCCTGATTTAGAATAATTGTTTTGATACATTTCTCAGGAAGAAGGTTCTGTTTCAATCACTCTCTGTACCTTAACTTGGGTACAGCCTCAATCTCATTTGTGTCCAGGACTCCTTCATAGGCATGGATTTTTCATTTATGTCCACCAAAATAGACATATGAGGAGGAACAAAAACTACGCACACTGTTGCATCACATGTGAGAACACGCTCTCTTTTATTGCTCTCATTTTTCAGAATGAAAGTAGATTTGTGATTATTGGAAGCTGGTGGACTTCAAGAAATGGAATAGGAGTGAGCTGGCCATAGTCTGGTCATAAGTGGGCCCTGAAGTGAAAAAACTAATACACTGCCAATGGTAACCGGGTCACTAGATATTTCTGTCAAAAGCACAGCACACACGGAGAAGAGAGAAAAGTGTACTATTCTACTTCAGTAAGAAATCTAATTACAGTAGATTTTCTAAAACTTTTTTTTCTTTCTTGCAGACAACAGGTGGTAAGCCAGCAAGCTTTTGATCGAATGACAACATTCATTTCTTCATTCATTTTCTGAACTGCTTATCCTCACAAAGGTCACGGGCAGTGCTGGAGCCTAGCCCAGGCAACTATGGGCACCAGGCGGAGGACACCCTGAATTGGTGGCCCGCCAACAACAAGACGGACAAACATTCACGCTCAGACTCATATGTAGGGGCAATTTAGAGTGTTCAACCAGCCTACCATGCATGTTTTTGGGATGTGGGAGGAAACTGGAGTAGCCAGAGAAAACCCACGAAAGCACAGGGGGAACATGCAAACTCCACACAGTGAGGACCGACCTGGGATCAAACCATTCCCAGAACTCTGCGGCTAATGCGCTGACCACTTGACCATCCTGACAAATTTAATTGTACTATATTCTTCAGGAGGCAGATGAGTGGTTAGCACGCCAGCCTCACAGTTCTGGGTTCCTGGGTTCAAATCCAGGTCGGATCCTCCTGCGTGGAGTTTGCATGTTCTCCCCAGACCTGCATGGGTTTTCTCCAGGTACACCTGTATGCTCCCAGGTTGGACACTTTAAATTGCCCCCAGTGTGTGTGTGAATGCTTGTCTGTCTCCTCATGCCCAGCACGGCTGGCCACAGATTCAAGGTGTCCCTCGCCTTTGGCCCGGAGTCAGCTGGGATAGGCTCCAGTACCCCCCGCGACTCTTGTGAGCATAAGCAGTTCAGAAAATGAATGAATGAATGAAAATGTTCATCAGGTGTCCCAATATGAGGATCATTGGTGATGTCAATATTTATATTTCTTATGTAGTGTCATGCTTCATGGTGGTTTGTGGAAACTAATGCAATATATTACCTGTAGTTTGTCTGTTTATTATGTTTGAAGGAGGATTTATTCACTGAGTGGGGCCTGAAGATTTTTTTTTTATTCCCACCCAAAAATACCATGACAAATGAAAGAAATGGCTGCAGGCACAGAGGAAATGAAACCTGAAGTTCTTTCAGATTAACATACTGGTGTGATTTTATATCACTTTACCACGCAAGTGTCAAAGTGATATAAAAGTTGTCAAAGCACTTACTTTTCATTCATTTTCTGTACTGCTTATCCTCACAAGGGTTGCAGGGGGTGCTGGAGCCTATCCCAGCCAATTATGAGCACCAGGCAGGAGACACCCCAAATTGGTGGCCACCCAATCGCAGGGCACAAGGAGACGGACAACCATCCATGCTCAGACTCATACCCAAGGGCAATTTAGAGTCTTCAACTGTCCTGCCATGCTTGTTTTTGGGATGTTGGAGGAAACTGGAGTACTTGGAGAAGAGCCACACAAGCCCGGGGAGAACATGCAATCACGACACAGTGAGAATGAACCTGGGATCAAACCCTCAACCCAGGAACTGTGAGGCCGATGCGCTACCCACTTGACCACTGGGCCGGCGAATTGATGGACAGTGGGAGGAATCTTTGCCATGTTCATTCTTTTCACCTCTTACTGTCTCTCAGGAGCAAGTCAATTACTGTGGGCTTTAATAGAGTTTGAACAAGCCATAGATAATACACTTATATTGTAGCCTGAAAGCCTGTTGAGTATGTGATATGGGTGTATGCGTCACAAGAGATGTGCGTTTAACACGGCTACTAATTATGACTTTGATATAGGAGGTGGCATGACTTGTCTATTTTTTGAAAATTAATTAGCTTCTTGCCATTGAAAAAAATAACGAAGAAATGTAAAGAAAGAGCAGCCAGCGCACACATTTGACTATTAAAGCCTGGCACCTTATCGGTCATAAAAATGAATAAATTGTAAAAATCAATTAAGGCACTGATGTATATGAATATGAAAGAATCCCATGAATGAGAATAAATTGCACAGACATTTTGGTCATTAAAAATTTCAATCTCCATCCCATGCTTTGCATGTTTTTTTGTACCCTAACATTACCACTACAGGTGACACATGGCATCACTGGGCTTTTAGTATGAATCGTCAGTACTAGAATTTTTTATTTATTCTGAGAGTTTTCAGACATTGGCAGGCCAAACTCTGACTCACTATTGCATCTTGGCAGGACTGAGGGAGTGTCAGGATGTTTGTGTTCTCGGAAAATCTTTTCATGTTCTAACGGATGATCACAGGAACTTTATGATCTAAAGCCGGAGGTAAAATGAAGATGCCACCAACCTCATCCTTCTAACAAGCTTTTAAATGTCAAAGCTATTGTCATAAATTGTAATATTGGATTAGGGCAGGGATGTCCAAACTATTCCACAAAGGGCTGCAGTGGGTAAGGGTTTTCATTCCAATCCATCAAGAGGACACCTTTTCACCAATCTGGTGTCCTACAAGTGCAATCAGTGGATTGCAGTCAGGTGCTTCTTGTTTTCTGCAGAAATCTCATTGGTCAAAGTGTCTGTGCTGGATTGGTTGGAAAAAAAAAGCGGCCCCCGAGGACCGGTTTGGCCACACACCCCTGGATTAGGGTTTAAGATTTTTCAGGCCTGGTAATGACCAGACACATTTATATATCTTACTGTTTATTTTGTGTTATGATTTTCTTATTGGTCCATTACTTTGTTTTACCTACATTTTTTGCATTAAACCAAATGATTTAGAGTGTTGCCAGATCTGAATCATGCAGCCAAATAAATTATTCATTTATCTTCCGTACCACGCATCATCGTAACGGTGCGGGGTTCCAAGATTGCCTTTTCTTGTCATGTAGCAAAGGTGTGACCTCAGAGATAGAAGTATATACAAACAAT
The DNA here is from genome assembly GCF_051989625.1 of Stigmatopora argus. Lineage (NCBI taxonomy): Eukaryota > Metazoa > Chordata > Actinopteri > Syngnathiformes > Syngnathidae > Stigmatopora > Stigmatopora argus. The sequence continues at coordinate 7,830,001 of NC_135387.1, read as the reverse complement.
ATTGACGCAGCCCAGAGTGCACCGGTGGAAGTTCTGAGAATGAAATATTAAAATTATATTTACATTTGTAGGCGGCCCAGTGAATGAGTGGTTATCACAATGGCCTCACAGTTCTGTGGTGCTGGGTTCAATCCTAGGTAGGTCCTCCTGTGTGGAGTTTGCATGTTCTCCCCGGGCTTTTGTAGGATTTTTCCGGGTACTACAGTTTCCTTCCACATTCCAAAAACATGCATGGTAGGCTAGTTGAACACTAAATTGCCCCTAGTTATGAGTGTGAGCGTCAATGTTTGTCTGTCTCCTTGTGCTCTGTGAATGGCTGGCTATTCAGGGTGTCCCCGCCTGGTGCCCGGATTCAGCTGGTAAGGCTCCAGCACCCTCTGCGACCCTTGTGAGGATAAGCGGGTCAGAAAATGAATGAATGAATATTTACAGTTATTTTGATTCAATTCACTCTGAGAAGTTCCACTGTGCTTCTTGGTGTTTTCAGATATTCAAAGAGGGAAAATCTAGAAAGAAGATGAGTAGAACTATCTTTTAACATCTTATACCAGATCCCCACTGACTTTCAAATTCGGATGTGAGTGTACATGCAGAGGAGGCAATCTCATATGCCAAAATGATCATTTAGACCAGGGAGGATGAAAAACTAAATATGTTTTGGGACACATTTCCATAGCAACAGGGCTGCTAGACATTTAAACCTCTATTTCCTCTATTTGTTTGTTGGAATTTTTGTTTTTGTTTTTACCCTTTGAGAATATCAACTTTAAAACATGAAATATTGAGTTTAATTTACTACACAGAAAATGGTTAATGAGTTTTGTTATTTGAAGGAACTAATTATGTTCTCAACTATCATTAGGAGTCTCGAGCCTATAATTTTCTTTTAAACTATTCCATGTACTGTCCACCTACTGGAGTTCGGATTCATGCAGGAGATTTTAAAACTGTTAAGGTACGTGCGGAGTTGGACCCACGTGCAGGGAAGCAAGCGGACACTGGGTAGTGGGCGAAATTGAGGTTTTATTTTATTAACATAAACTGTGTACAAAAAAATGAAAACTTAAATACAAAAACCAAATATAACTAAAACAAAACCTAACTACAAGGGGGAATGTGGGAGGGGGAGAACATGCAAACTGTACACAGGAAGGTCGGAAACTGGGATTGAACCCTCAATCTCGGAACAGCAAGGCCAATTTGCTAATCACATTAAATTAGTAATTAATTAATTCCTTCATTCATCTCCCATACCGCCCATCCTCGAAAGGGTTGCAGGGGTTTCTGGAGCCTAACCCAGCTGTCGTCGGGCAAAAGGCCGACTACACCCTAAACTGGTCGCCAGTCAGTCGTTGGGCACACAGAGAGACAAACAACCATCCGCAGTCCCAATCATACCGTCACCAGCAGGAATCGAGCCTGTGCCTGCCCGCAACGAAGTCAGGCGAGTGAACGTCTACACCACAAGGTGGCTAAATGAGAAATTGTTCATCTGTAATCAGATTACTATTTAAAAATAACTGTGGCAACACTGGTCAGAAAGACAAAGGGCTACCTCGCTTCTGTTAATCTGCCCCACAGCAGCTGTTGATGCGATAGCAGTTTATTGCCACCTAGTGCGGAGTGAATTAATAACACAGGATAATCTGCCTTTCAGTGTCCTGAAATGTGCAAATAAACCTAATGCAGGGGGTGGCCAAGACCGGTCCTCGAGAGCCCCTATCCATCTGTTTTCCATACCTCCCTCCTCTACCACACCTGAATCAAATGATCAACTCATCAGCATGCTGTCCAGAAGCTTCACACTGATCCCGATTATTTGATTCAGGTGTGTTGGTGGAGGGAGACATGGAAAACAGTCCTAATGCTGTAAAACTGTCCTAATGCATGATCTCATCTCATCTCATTTTCTGAACCGCTTTATCCTCATTAGGGTTGCGGGAGGTGCTGGAGCCTATCCCAGCTGTCTCCGGGCCAGAGGCGGGGGACACCCTTAATCGGTGGCCAGCCGATCGCAGGGCACAAGGAGACGGACAATCACGCACACTCACACCCATACCTAGGGCCAATCAGGCTACCATGCATGTCTTTGGAATGTGGGCGGAAACCGACGCAGGCCAGGGGAGAACGTGCAAACTCCACACAGATGGACATTAGCTGGATTTGATCCCAGGACCCCAGAGCTGTGAGGCCGACGCGCTAACCGCTCGCACCACCTAATGCATTATTATCGCAATAATTATGATAGTTCTTCATCTTGTAAAATAGGTTCCTTGGAAATAAAACTGAATTAAAGCTTTGTATGTATGTATGTGGACCACATGAGAGAGAGAGAGAGAGAGAGAGAGAGACAGAGACAGAGAGAGAGAGAGAGAGAGACAGACAGACAGAGAGAGAGAGAGAGAGAGAGAGAGAGAGAGAGAGACAGAGAGAGACAGAGAGAGAGAGAGAGAGAGACAGAGAGAGAGAGTGAGAGTGAGAGTGAGAGAGGAAGGGAGAAGGAGAGAGTGGGAGGAAGGTAGACCGACCTTCAACAGATGCTGTGGCGGTGCTGAATAGTAACGGGAAGATTGAAGAGGAGTATACTACGGTGATTTCTCTCCCTTATACCAACACACTTCTTCATACGCATGTAAAGCTTTTTTTTAAGTGAGTCGTTTGGTTAATTTTAAATTAGTTTTCAGCTAATGTTCACGGCAATTGTTCTTCTCTTCTGCTGGGTGTCATTTTTGAAGGTAACTCATACTTGTCTCATTCTTTCACATCTGGTTCATTTTCTATATATAATATTTTTAAACATATCTATCCAAAACTGCTGTGTCTCCAAGGTGCACAAAGGGGAAGGAGGTGGAGGAGAGAGTGGGGACCACCTTGCAGACAGGCACAATACGGCTTTTGAGGGACACTTATACAAGAATGAAGAGATTAAGGGCAGGGTTTATAGGTTTGATCTTAAAAGAATACACGTGGATCCACAGTGCTGGAGTTAATGTGGAGCAAAAACAACTGCACCGTTTTTTGGCTAAAGTTCAAACAGACCTTCTCTGACTGTAAGGATATTATCATCATTTACTTTTAGCTGTGCATTCAAGATGTACACAAGCATTTAACCTCACCTGCATCAAACTTTTATAAGATGCGTGGATGAAGCGGATCCTTTAGAATTGATATTCATTCATTCATTTTCAGCACCGCTTATTCTTCGCAGGATAGCGCAGTGCTGGAGCTCTTCCCATTAAACTTGGGGCAAAAGGCAGACTACACCCTGGATTGGTCGCCAGTCAGACATAGGGCACTCATAGAGACAGAAACCATACGCTCACACCCTAATCGATCCCACTCTGCCCACACTGAACCACCGATAGACTCACTGCAGCATCAGGTGGCTAGAGTTATTATATGTGTACATATATATGTATAATATATACTACACACTATGTCTTTGACATGAATCATTAGGAACTCTTGGCAAACATGGAGAACATCTCTGACCCCGATGTCTTTGTGCCACCGCTATGCGACGACTCAGTTGACTTTTACACTCTGTCCTCCGGCAACCGCACCAACCTGAACTGCACCCCCCCGGCCGAGTTCCACTTCTATGCTGATCTCTACGTCATCTTGCCCATCATCTACTCGGTCATCTGCGCCGTCGGTCTGACTGGCAATACAGCTGTCATTTACGTGATCCTCAAAGCGCCCAAGATGAAGACGGTCACCAACATGTTTATCCTCAACCTGGCCATCGCTGACGATTTGTTCACGCTGGTTCTGCCCATCAGCATTGCCGAGCACCTGCTACACTACTGGCCCTTCGGAGAGGTTTTGTGCAAAATCATCCTCAGCATAGACCACTACAATATCTTCTCCAGCATTTACTTTCTAACTGTGATGAGCGTGGACCGCTACCTGGTGGTCCTGGCCACGGTTAAGTCCAAGCGCATGCCGTACCGCACCTACCGAGCAGCCAAGATCATTTCTCTGTGTGTTTGGGTCCTTGTTATCTTCATCGTAACGCCTTTCAGCATTTTTGCCGGCGTCTTCACCGAGGACGGCAGAAAGACCTGCGTGCTCAGCTTTCCCGCACCGGAGAGCTTATGGTTCAAAGCCAGTCGCATCTACACTCTTATATTGGGCTTTGCCATCCCAGTGTCCACCATTTGCATCTTGTACATCATGATGCTCTACAAGCTGAGGAACATGCGCCTCAATAGCAACGCCAAAGCGCTCGACAAAGCCAAGAAGAAAGTCACCGTCATGGTCTTCATCGTCTTGGCCGTTTGCTTGTTCTGCTGGACACCGTTCCACCTTAGTACCATTGTGGCACTGACCAACGACCTGAGGACCACACCCCTGCTCATTGGGATCTCCTACTTCATCACCAGCCTCAGTTACGCCAACTCCTGCCTCAACCCATTTCTCTATGCCTTTCTAGATGACAGTTTTAGGAAGGCCTTCAAGAAGATGCTGGAATGTAGGCCGGCCTGAACCGGAATTGGTGGCCCTGCAAAGAGTTAACCCATTATGGGGCGCTCATTTAACTCGTTGGATGCCATTCCATTGAATGATGAGCATCCACAGCCGGTTCTCTCCGTTTAGATAAATTTGGCATCTGTCCTCTCAGTAGCATTCGACAAGTTAAATATTACAGAAAACATAAAAAAGAATGTACTTATTTTGAATTGATTCATTTGTTTGTTATTAACATTGTACAAATTAATGAATGTATGTTTTCCATATAAAATACATCAAAACAATATAGTAACGTTAAAGAATAAAAATGTATATATATTTGAGACTGGGCATCCAAATATGTGTCATGGAGGCCACTCTTGTACAACAATTGTTAATATTGTCCCCTACATGACCAGAAATGTGATGTCCGCATATTTAGACACCAGGTATTCATGGTGTTAATTGTTTTTCATTCATTATTCCCAAAAAGTCACTTGACCAATAAAGGGTTCAACTGTGTGCATTTGTTTAAGCAACATACAAAAAATTGGGGGTAAAAAAAGGAAAACAGAAGAAAAAAACAAACTCTCAATTCATCAGAAATGAACCAAGAATTGACATAAACAAAACTATGAGAATGTAAAAATGTGAACTATTTTTTTCCAGAATTTGTTGTTGCACATGTACATGTACCAGATTAAGTACACATTGATACATTTTCTCAACACTAGTTGTAAAATTGAACAGTTCAGAATTAAACCAATTGCCGTTTACGATGTCAAGTTTTTTCCCCCAAAATGCTGCTACATTACTTATTATTCATTCCAACACATTATAGCTGAATTTGGTCCTTAGCCCATAGTAGGACTCACATGATACTATATATATATATATAAGTTTTTGTTTTTTCATGTCGAAGACAGATCACACACTAAAAACATGAGCATTATTGTTCCATTTATTACATTTTCTTAAAGAAGAAGAATTTTGAAAATGTTCATTCCAAAAAATGCTCTTAACGTCACTTTATAAAATGAATAGATATATTGTTAAAGGTCATTACAATCTTTACCATCACGTTAGTCTTGATGCTGACAGTTGTTGACGTGATGTGTTGAATACATCAGAAGTTTAACATGTTTCATTTGGCCTGAAGTGGACAGGTGGACGTTCGTATTTGTGATACTTTGTCGCCCCCTGACAGTCATAAAAGAGCTTTACAACCATTTTACCTTTCCTTTCCTGTAAGCCCAAACCATTTTTTTTGTGAATCACATATGAACAAAAGGCAGTTAGTGCCTTTGAAAGAAATATTGCAGTTTTTATCCATAAAAAAACAATTTAATTGTGATCATTTAACATTGTCTTGTATGTGTAGTTGATTTCAATATTAACTCAAAATTTGCTTTACTAAACAAAATAATTATTTGGAACCTTTTATGCAACATAACATATTATAGTCTTTTTTTCTCCAAACATTTGGTTGTATGTTCTAATTTATTATGGATTTTGCCCATTAATCAACATATTTCTCTGCCCATAATTCACATTTATTAAAACACGTTTCAACCAAATTGGGGCTTTTAAACTTGTTTAAGCATAATGATTCGAAAAATAATTATTTTTTTTAGAATGCTAATATGAATTTTGAGCTAACATGTTTCAAGTTGTCATTTCCTTGCCCCACAGACACGCATAAACACATGAAATACTAATAGAGTAATTTTCAACAAACCAATTTGTTCTTTTTGCTTCGGATTCTGACAGTCGTATTATTGTTTTTATAGTTCTGAGCAAGTTCAAAAAAAGTGAATTTCATCATTTATGTCTTTTGTATGTTATTAATCTGTAATTGTAAATATCAAATGTAGCCAATGGTGTATGCATACCTGTCAACCTCTGCCGATAGCTGCCCTTATAAATGATTATGATTCCCCTTACAAGGGGAATCATAATCATTTATAAGGGCAGTTATCGGCAGAGGTTGACAGGTATGTGTATGTAAGATATGCTCATCATATGATGAAAAGAAAAATGGCGAATCCGTACGTAGCTCGGGTGGATGCTTAGATCATTTCCAAGGTCAAGTCCATCAGGGCTGAGCTGAACAATTTCAGAATGATTTTGTGGCATTCTGGCAAAAGGTCGCAGGTTCAATCTTATTGACTGTCTGCTTCTTCCCTGTGTTATGAATGAAGCAGATAGGAAAAAAAGTGCTTGTTCTTAATTTCACTGATATGTAATTATACCACATGTTTGTATTCTGCAGATGGCAAAGACTTACAGTAATGGAATGTATGACATAACAGATAAAAATACCAGCAAAGCTGGATATACAAGCTAATGGTGTGAATCTGTACTCAAGGGACCTGAGTAAAATTTGATCTGGGGCCCCATTTCTGACCCCCACCATTTACATGTAAACGCACAATATTAATTGAACATTGCACTCTTTTTACATTTTCTGTAAAAAAAAATTAAACAAAAAAAAGTTTAAAATTGCTGTAAATTCCTGAATAATACCAAAAAGAGCATAGAAATGTACAAAATAACAGTCGTGGAAAAATATCATGGCATTTGCTTCGTCTGCCAGTAAGTGTAACCGGAATCCAGAGATTAAAAATTCAGTTTCGTGTGTCAGTCTGTTACCTGTATGTTCATGTTCAAAGTAACCCAAAAATCTAATAAAGGGATTATAATCAACCTTCATGGGGATTTTAGTTAGTTTTTTGTTCTGGAGAAATTGGACAACTGGCAAAATACCTTTCCACTTATAGACTGTTATTGATTCTAATGTTTGAAATAATATAAGCATTGTTTTCTGTATATAACATCTCATTTGTATGATGATGATGATGATGATTGTTATTATTATTATTATTATTATTATTATTATTATTTTTATTATTATTTTGATACTTTTTAATGCTGCTCATGGTAGTCACCGGATGGCGAAAATGCGTTATGGCAGCATAAAATTCAAAGTGCCTCAGGCTGGATCCGTAGACAGTAATTCAGTAATTATGTCCATCAAAATTAGCAGTTGTGAGCACATGTAAACAATTTAACAAATTCTATATACGTTCATACCTTAGAACAATGTGCCAGCCTTAATAAAATAAGCCAGAGTAACTATAGAAAACGCACAGAACAATATAGGTATACATACATATATATATATATATATATATATATATATATGTATGTATGTATGTATGTATGTATGTATATATATATATATATATATATATATATATATATATATATATATATATATATATATATATATATATATATATATATATATATATATATATATATATATATATATATATATATATATATATATATATATATATATATATATATATATATATATATACTTTGACCACTGAGGGACGCCAATGGCTCAGGATTCAGTCTGCCTTTACAAAGGCCGCTTTCAGAAGGAAGTATGGGAGGGTTCATTTGAAATCTTTCACTTTCATTTGTTAAGGAGAGGATGGGGGAAAAAACTTTTTTTATGATTATGATGATGATGATGACGATGAGGAGGAGGAAGACGACGATTATTATTATCATTATTACCTACTTGGTTTCAACTTACGGCGATATATATATATATATATATATATATATATATATATATATATATATATATATATATATATATATATATATATATATATATACATATAATCTGAAGTTAACTTTGTGAACATATGACATGTGTACCCATCATATTTTGAGTCACAAAGACCACACTTGTACAACAAATGGTAATAGAGCCTGTCTAAAAAAGGCTCCTCCAACCAAGGTCAAATATTGAAACGCATAAGTTGACCTGTACTTGTGTATACTTGTATTACATGAACGTGCACTTGTGTGTACTTGCACTATAAACACCTGCACTCCTGTTTACTTGTACTAAATTATTAAAAAATGCCTAATAAAGAGGTAAACAAGATAAGTAAGTTCAAATGTGTTCCAATGTAAAAATCTAAAGACGTGACAACAATTACAAATTTCATTGATGATAACAAAATGAATGCCAATTCGATTTTGCTGAGCAAAGAGATATATATGCTGAAATTGATAATGAAAAATTGTGCATTTTAGAGAAATCGCTATAATTTCAACTTTCCATCTTACTTCATGTAAACACAACAATGTGTGTGTTCTTGCTCGTAAAACTACAACACATTTTTTATACAATATTTATGATTTGTGAGATAATTATGAAGGGATGTTTGAGCATTTGTATAAATGTTCCAACAATAATTCAGGGTGCAGTTATGTTTCCGTGCCCTCTCTGCAACTAAGCGTCCGTCTGCGAGATGGAGCGATTAAACCCTTATCAGGTAAATGAGTTTGAACCATGCTTTGTTGATTAGCCTTAGCCAAAATGGCGTCTGACTGTCTCGTCTGGGTTTCCTCCACCTCCTCTTTGACACAAGTGGCTTTCACTAATGAAAATAAGTAGGCATGAAAGCAGCTCTCGTTAATGCTTCCTGCCACTTTACATCAAGGCCAAGGTCACATGGAAAAATGTAAATATGAAGCAAAATAATGGACACATGGCCACCTTGGACCTTATTTTGTTTATATATATATATATATATATATATATATATATATATATATATATATATATATATATATATATATATATATATATATATATATATATATGGTTTAGACATTTAACTTATTTGTTACTAACTGATTACTATTTAACAATTTTACCTGACAAACCAAAAACCAAAAAACAAAACTTCAGTTTGGGCAGCATTTTTGGCAGATTGGTGTAAAGAAACTACTGTATGTTCAAGTAAGTACTGGAGCTACACAGAGTTATTTGTGTTTAACATTTGCTGTATAGATGTGTTGCAGTCATATAGCATTTCTGAAAAAAAAAACTTCCTTGGTGGAGGATGATATAGCCTCCGACGAAAGTAGCCTCAATAAATTTACAGGTGACTTAAATGCTCTTATTCCCCTATTGTTTAATGTTTTCTTTCAGAAAGGAAAATTGCTTTCCAAATTACAGAACATTACTACCATATGCTGACTGTCAACTATCAGTTTTTTGAGTTCTACATTATACTTTTCACATGCTGAAAGGGAAGAGCATGATTAAATTATTTTTATTGGAGGATGTGCACAAGCAGATGCTACAGAGCCCTGTGAGCTAAACTAATAGTCCTATTCACCTCCAATAAACTACATGCTAATGTTTGAAGTTTCCATGACTACACATGGCTATTCATTACCGTATTTACTCGCATATTAGCCGTGTTTGTAATGATGACTGAATCGAGGGTACGGCTTATATGCGCATAAAAGACGACATGCACGAAACTGCAAGGTGACAAAGACGAAACGCCATAACGCAAGACAATGCAGCCGATACGTCACTTATTTCAAAATAGAGAAAAGATAAACATATAAAACACTAAACAAAATTTATTTTGATGTCTATGAATGAAATTCAAGAAAGAAAACGTATCTTGCACAAAACGTGAAATAACTCACTTTTGCCTGTCACTGCTCGCTCAGGTCGCCACCATCTTACCGTAGTTTAACGTGCTCTGACTGGCCAGATGCGAGTAGCCTAGATACATGTGTTCGTATTGTTTACCATGTCAGCACATCCCAAGAGTTGTTAAGGCTGATCGAAGGTCTTGCGGTCGATCGTTAAAATATCAGCCTTGATACCTGCGTAATGTGTATCCCATGCTATTATTGCACCCAGAGACTTGGTGAACATTATACCGCTATGGACACGTTTCCTGGTTGTGCTTACGTTACTTCATTTTTGAATTTGTCTACGTGCAGGTATCACCCTTTCGGTTTTGGGACACATAAAGGAAATGATTGTACATTTGTGATTGTGAAAAGAAAAAAATCCGCCCTGATATTTTTTTCTTTGTATCTTGTTTGAAAGTGACAACTATTGCAGTAATATGAACCATCGAAAAAATGGAGATATTTCGACATTAGAAGCAATCTGGCCGCCACGACATCTAATTAGTTCCTGAGTTCAAGAGATTACCAGACCTTGCTAAGGGATTATTGGAGACATCTGAATGAATTTGCTTGTCATTGTAACAATCATTTTACTAAGCAGTGGCATAACCACGAGGTTTGCACATGGATTACGTGACTATGGGATTTTCTTGTAGCGATTTTAAAATTCATGAAATATTCAGTTTCCAGACGGCGGCCTGTTGGGGAGTGGTTCCCATACATTTCTGAGATTGAGGGTTCGATCCCAGGTCCGGACTTTCCTCATCTCATTTTCTGAACTGCTTTATCCTCATTAGGGTCGCAGTGGGTGCTGGAGCCTATCCAAGCTGACTCCGGACCAGAAGCAGGGGACACAAGGAGACGGACAACCATGCACTCTCACACCCATACCTAGGGGCAATTTAGAGTGTCCAATCAGCCTACCACGCATGTTTTTGGAATGTGGAAGGAAACCAGAGTACCCGGAGGAAACCCACACAGGCCCGGGAAGAACATGCAAACTCCACACAGATGGACATTACCTGGATTTGAACCCAGGACCCCAGAGCAGTGAGGCTGACGCGCTAACCACTCGCGCCACCGAGATGCCCGGACTTTCCTGTGTAGAGTTTATATGCTCTTCCCAGGTTTATGTGGGTTTTCTCTGGGTACTCTGTTTTCCTCCGACATAAAAAACATGCAGGCTAGGCTGGTTGAATACTCTAAATTGCCCATAGTTATGAATGTGAGCATTGTCTGTCTCTTTGTGGTGTGCTTTTGGCTGGCCACCAATTCAGGATGTCCCGCCTTGTGCCCATATTTGGCTGGGATAGGTTCCAGCACCCCCCGCGATCCTTGTGAGGATAAGTGGGATGGAAAATGAATGAATGAATTCTCTCTCCAAGCATACACCGTTTTTGACCACCTTATACTAGGTATGGTATGGTAAGTAGAGTAGAGTATAATGTTAGTAGAGAAAGCCAACTGGGCTAATCTGCGAAAGAGTATCCTCCTTGTATTTGGTTGTTCAACTGTTTCTCAGCTAATACAATAGTTCCTATTTAATGGAGTATGACAAAGAGACTGATGGTGACAATATGACTGAAAAGTTCCAAACAAGACAAAATGTAACACCCCGCTCCAAATAATGTAACCTTCAGGTGTCTCTGATAAAGTGTATTGGGTAAATCTTTATAAATTTACAAGTATCAACAGTCATATTTACAATTCACTATATTTTTTCATTTTATTCTGCACTTGTTAGCTTATTCAAGGACACCGATGGGGTTCAATGTTGAATTGTGGGTCAGTGTCCAGCCAGTTAGAGCATAATGTATTCTGACAGGGGAAAAATTGAGTCTACTCCTGTTTTATTGCTCAATATTCCAAGCACTCATTCACCGACTAACAAAGAAACCGACAAGTGTGGTTTATGTGTGTCAATATGCAACTATTGTGGTTACGTTTATTGTTAATGAGTGGAATTGTTGCTACAATTAAATGCACACCAACATAAGTCAAACTGCCCATCAACACTAATTTTACTCATTGAATTGCAAACGGTGTTCAAATCCAGGTCGGTCCACCTGTTTGGACTTTGCTTGTTCTCCCTGGGCCGGTTTCCTCCCACATTCCAAAGAAATGCACGCTAGGCTGATTGGACACTCTAAATTGCCTCTCATATTAGCCGTGTTTGTAATGATGAGATGAGATGAGATGAAATACAGCCACCTTGCTCCTTCCCTGAACATCACATCTGCCCAGCGACATGATTAGCACACCTGAAAAGCACATGTGCGGTCTACTGGCTAACTTGGAGCCTACAGGCAACAATAAATCTGCAATTAATTCATCAATCAATAAGCCCTAAGAGAAAGAAAATAAAACTTTGGTTGATTTAAACCTCAAGCCCCTGTCTAGGTGTTCTAAAAAATAAAAATGAAAAAAAGGATAACTACTCCTACTTAATTTCTGTATTTCAAATCATGTCATTTTTGATTGAATTAGTGGGTGGCGGTAATGTCACTCTCAGAACCTATTTTAGAGTTCTGTTTGTTTGTGGTTGTGGGATTTTTTGAGTTTCAACACATATGGCAACCTGATAGTATTTGAAACATTGTGGGTTTCTTTTTTATACGAAACATTATAGCAATGCAAAAACACACTAAATATTATTGAAAAATTGAAAGAAATAATACAGTGTATTGAGTAAAACTCTCAAATTATGGTGACTGATTTTCCGTACACAAGTACAATTATCAAGAAGTGTATTGATTAAATGTTACAGTTATAGCCATATGAAAGGACTGTAATGTATTAATATCTAAATATATTCATTCATTTATTCTCTGAACCACTTTATCCTCACTAGGGTCGTGGGGGGTGCTGGAGACTAGTCCCAGCTAACTTCGGGCCAGAGGAAGGGGAAACCCTGAATCGGCGGGCAGCCAATCGCAGGGCACGAGGAGACAGACAACCACTCACGCTCACACTCATACCTAGGGGCAATTTAGAGTGTCCAATCAGCCTACCATGCGTGTTTTTTTTGGAATGTGGGACTAATCCGGAGTACCCGGAGAAAACCCACAAAGGCCCGGGGAGAACATACAAACTCCACACTGGTGGACTGACCTGGAATTGAACCCAGGACCCCAGAGCTGTGAGGCCGACGTGCTAACCACTCAAGCTGCCGGGCTGCCCTAAATATAATCTATGTATATATAAAAAATGTAAATACTTTAAGTACTGTACTTTTCGTGAAAATAGTTCCTCTCCGGTTGATTTACATAAAAAAAGCAGGTTATTGGGAGCTTTAGTCCACGTCAGATTCTTGAGGTATTGGATGATCGATGGAATCTTCAGGAGGCGTCTTACGGGGCAACAGGAGAAGCTTCTACGAGAGGTTTTCGGCGCACAAGGAACATGGTGATAGGGAATTGAGACCGCTGTTTCTGATTTTGTACAAATATGCTTGTGTATAAGGAAATGACAATGTCAAGACAATTGTCGAAATCGATGGCTCCAACCATGTTGTTATTGATCTCCTGGACTTGTTGTTGCAAACTGCGTGCCTTATTGAATATCTCCTGCAGATTTCTTAAAGACCACGTTATTCATCCTCATCCTCACCGTTGTCCGCTTCCGCTTCTTCCTCACTCTGCATCATTTCGATGAGGTCCCGATTGGGGGGGCAGGCTTTCGATCAGTGTGTTGGCGTCATGTCTGAGAAGCTTTCATTGGCTACCAACTGAGCTTAAAGATCTCTAGAAAACTATGGCAAATACACAATTATTTAAAAAAAATGTGCTACACGTAATACAAATTTGCTGCTTTCAATTTGAAAAGTAGAATGAATATTCTACCTACGTACACGTACAAAACATCCTTAACTGAAAAGTGAATAGTGAGTTTTGCATTTTCAAGCAGGGATTGACTACTAAAAATGCATTGACTGAAGTCCAAAGTCAAGTGAAAAATACAAAGTATCTGACTGATGGAGACTTCACAAAGCTATGATGAAAATCAAAATTGTAAGATAAGATAATCAATGTAATTTGTCTACGATTGTCCAGTTTCATCTAGATAAACCTTATCACTTATTGTAAAGCTGACTTTTAAGCACATTCCGTTTTTTTATACTACATCACGAAGTAGGGAAATCGTCATGCGAACACGAAGGCCCCATTCTTTGTACGTTTGTTTAATTAGGTATAGCGGCGGTAGAGAAAACTCAGCTTTGACAGGTTGATATTATATTATATTTAAGACGAGGAGTGGGTACAGCCCGGTGTAAATAAGGAGATGGCTGGCCAGCAAATGTGTTGGCACACTGCTAGTGCTACACAACACAAAGATGAGACTGACAGACAGTTCAGGCATATCATTTTCAAGCTGTTACTTATAACCATAAGAACACAGCACAATAAAGTGATGCTTAGAAGCCGCCCGGCAAACAGTGAGGAGAAGATTTGAGCTGTTGCTACTGCTGTGGTATTGTGCTTGCTTCCAGACTATCTTGGATGTGATGGGTATCCCTGCAGTCTGCAACAAAGAACTAAAGGGGCTCTCCAGGATGACTGAATATAGATATAGTTTTTATATCAGTGTGCATGTGGCAGACAATAATTAATTTTATGAGTCTGATGTCATGATGAGTGGTCCTCCCGCACTCTATTTGTGCAACATGAGCATGCTTCACTGAGAGGGCTGCTGATGATTCAAACAGTACTGCAGCTATCCTTAATGAAGCTGCTTGTTTAGCTAACCATTTAAAAAATCTGACTAAAAACCAAGAGAAACATTAAGAAGGGTTGTAAGTGTCTCTAAAGCTCAGAATTTGAGAAGTTCAAATGGATCACATCAGACACTTACTATGTCCTCTTCTTGTACTAGTAGCTTGAGGCCTATATTTACTGTTAAAATGACCTATGATGAGAAATGCCTTTATTCGCAACAAGCCATTTTAATAATACAGTAATAATAAAAATGTAATATTTTACAGAATTCCTTTATTCATTCATTCATTTTCTGAACTGCCTTATCCTCACTGGAGCCTACCCCAGCTGACTTTGGGCCAGAGGCGGGGGACACCCTGAATCGGTGCCCAGCCAATCACAGGGCACGCGTAGACGGACAACCACTCACTCTCACATTCACACCTAGGGGACACCATATTAGTGAAAAGGTGTCCTCTTGATGGGTTGGAATGAAAACCCGCACCCACTGCGGCCCTTTGTGGAATAGTTTGGACATCCCTGGTGTAAGTTGACATTTAACAGAAACTCATAAACATGCCATCTTCTCCTTCAGAATTGGATTCTGGTATTCATCAATGCTATCAAGTGCCTGGAGTGTGATTGACAGACGGCAGGGACACGCCTACAGAATCCTAGCACTGGCAAAAACAGCTGTCATGAAAGCCTGTTTTCATGCGCTATTTTTTTTTAATTCTGAAATTTGTAAGGCTGATTAACTACTGTCTTTACTTTTGCCCAATCCAACAATTTATTCATTTTAATTTGAATGTACAGGACCTTTAAGTATATGTCCGACAAAACTTTAGAAATTAACCTATCTACAAGAACCACTTACCACTCCGACATCTCCATTTTGAGGTAGATAGTTGCTTAGTTACGTCTGCAGCTCATGCCTCTTTTTCCTGATTGATCACGTGGTTTCTAAGCTCAAATGAATTGTCTTGCTAGGTGTGGTCTATGAATATTTTAATGGGGAACTGCTCTCTTTCAGAGAGAAACAAATTTAGGATTCGGGCACTATGACTTCAGTCACATTGATAAAGTCAGCCTCTGCCAATTCAGTCAAGATCCATGTCAACCAATGTTCCCTCTAAGCTGCGCGCGTGCGCAATTGAGCACTACTCTCGTCTTCTCTGCGCAGCAGCAATCATATGGCGCGCAGTAAATAAAATCCCCCCCATTTTTTTTTACCCCTTTCCCCATGATGGCGCCGTTTAAGCGGCAGCCAGTGGCAGTAGCTCTGTCCACTCTTATGTTTTTCGTGTTTTACAGCATGTTTTACATGAAAAATTAGAGGGAAGATTGACATGCACCTGCTTGTGGCAGGTGTGATACTGGTGTGCCCATAGCGAGCAATAATGATGTCGTGACCGGATGATTCGCCTAAAGACGTTTCGCCAACGGACGTTTGACAGACGGACAGGTCGCCGAATGAACGTTCGTTCAAACAGCGTTTAATGATTAAATACAAATACTAGTATTTGTTAGTTTAATGATTAAATACAAATACTAGCATTTGTATTTAATCATTAAACGCTGTTTTCAGCTGGATTTGACCGAATTTGAGAGCATTTTGAGCCGTTTGGCGAATGGACGTATATGGACGTTTTTTTGCCTCCATCGCGACATCATCGCGACATTTTACCAAGGAATTCACTTCCCTGGGCTCGGTTCTAATGTCCAAAGAGCTCCAGTATTGGGATTTAATCATTAAACGCTGTTTTCGGCTGGATTTGACCGAATTTTAGAACATTTTGAGCCGTTTGGCGAATGGACGTATATAGACGTTTTTTTGCCTTCATCGTGACATCACCGCGACATTTTACTGAGGAATTCACTTCCCTGGGCTCGGTTCTAATGTCCAAAGAGCTCCAGTATTTGTATTTAATCATTAAATGCTGTATTAGGATGGATTTGACCCGATTGCTGTCATTTTATGGCTCGGTTCTGCTACATCTGCCCGCCCAAGAGTGCTTAATCCCGGGCTGCCATGCCCGCCCAGGAGTGCTTATTCCCGGGCTGCCATTGATGGTAGACTAATAAATTGAGAGTGATGAGCGGCAAAGGGAAATTAATCATTGATATTTACTATAATTTGGACAACGCTGGCGGCGGGCCGGATTAAAAATCCTAACGGGCCGTATATGGCCCCCGGGCCGAGGTTGAAAAACTTGTACACACACGATCCGGGGGCGGGGCGAGCATGCGAATCCCGTTTCGGCGAAATCTCCGTTCGGCGGAACGTCCATTCGGCGACCTGCCCGTCTGTCAAACGTCCGTCGGCGAAACGTCTTTAGGCAAATCATCCGAGTACCGATGATGTCGCTCACACTGGTACTCGGTGCGCTCAGGGAGGTTGTCTTTCTGCCCAGACCAACGAAAAATTAGAGGGAACATTGATGTCAACATATCATAATACACACATTTGTACACTCGTTAATGCAGTGGCAGGCCGTCAGGGCCTTCAAGGCCTTCTCTGCTGGCCTAAGAAATATCTGAATCATATCATATTTTGTCCATCAATACTTATTATTCCAAATGGTCTGTTAGCTTCTTTTCATTGCTTTCCCCCTGGTTGCACTGCTTCCAGATGTGTTTTCATATTGAAGCATTTAACCAATCACATTTCAGCCATTATTTGTTGCTAGATCAGATCTGCCTCAAAGCCTTCACAATCAGTTCTTGCGGGCTCTACTGCATTAAACTAGACTGTTGCCTTTAACCAATCAGATTTCGAGTTGGCAACCCCGCAAGGATTTTTCATAGGCGTTAGCATTTTGCTGGCTGGGACATGTCATTGCTTTCACAAACTATGATTGGCTAGTAAGCGGTCCAAAGCAGTACCCGAGGCAGCCGAGATCGCAAACTCCACCCACAATGGCCGACAGAAGCAAAAACAAATGGATTCTGTTTGCTCACAAAGCTATTTTTCAGACGGACTTTTCCAGAAAAAAATGGACATCATTAAGAAAGGGCGGTCAACTCCGAAGCTAGCAAGCCTGTTACAGCCGGGAAAATGGTGTGTGGGGCACTTCCAGCGTGCTAACTTAGCTCCACAAGCAAATAGTATATTGTTGTGTTGATTTAAAGCTATTTTCAAAACGGACTATGCCGGAAATATGACAGGACAAGCTCGACTTTCATCATTAGCTTCGATGGCGATAGGAAAGAAGGAAGAAAGAAAGGAGGATGGATATTGTGTAAAAAGGATTTTTGGTGAGTAAAATATGGCTATATTCCTAAATAATATTTCAATTGTGGGCCAAGTTCTGATATCTGAAAAGCTCCAGTGTTTGTATTTAAGCTCCAGTATTTCCAGTAAAAATCACCCCCCTGGCCTGGTTGTAATGTCTCAAAAGCTCCAGTATTTGTATTCAATCAATAAATGATGCACGTATCGACGTGCATCGCGGTTCTGATGTCTAAAAAGCTCCAGTATTTGTATTTAATCAATAAATGTTGTTTTCGGCTGGATTTTACCCCATTTTCGGGCAATGTTTGCCCGTACGCCATTGACGTTCATCGCTGTCTTTTCCCGGGAAAATCACCCCCTGGCCTGGTTTTAATGTCTGAAAAGCTCCAGTATTTGTATTTAATCATGAAATGCTGCTAGGAAGTGGATTTTACCCAATTTTTGTGCATTAATTTATTGATTATTTTTTATGTGTCGCAGCTGTAGCTGCAGTAGAGGTTTTATAGCCATAAAATAGTTTTTGAGGGTTGGATTGATACGTTGAAGGTGCTACCAGAAAATGGACCGCCCGCCACTGCATTAATGTGAATTCTTGATATAGCATGAAAGAAACCTAAAAGTGTACATCTGGATTTTACATCCATAATTTCTCATTGGAATGCATAACGTCCAAATTTCCCTAATGAATAGTCTCTGTAAAGATTTACAAAAATATTACACATCAAACACACACCAGACATACACTCAATGAATTGAAGCCATTACAATTTGTCTGACTTGCTCTGCTAAAACAGGGCTCATTTTGAAGCCAGTTTGGACATCAGTCCTTCGACAGCTATGCTCACAAGACATTTTGTAGACAGCTATAAAATGTTATAGCGCAGTAGATTTATTTTATATAGATCACAGTGGCTGGTGAAGATGAGAAAGGCAAGAAAAAAAATCAGTGGCAGCAAATGAAGAAAATCATGAGAATGACTATTGGAAAAGTGGGACAGGGTGAATGAAGCAGAAAGGGAGCAAGAGGAGAGCATGACTGAATGAGGTGGAAACGGCAGTTGTAGCAAGAGGTGTGACGGGGGGGTTTTGGAGGAGGGCAACAGCTGTTTAAATGTAGGGTGAAAAACCGGATAGGAAAAAAAATCTCCAAATGAAGGCAAGGAGCGGATGCAAACGAATAGGTTTAGGAGATGAGACCAGTGGGAAATAAATTGAAGAGACTGAATGAGATGTGGTTTGGGGCTGGGAATGGAAGGGCTTAGTAGTAATCAGCTGTCCAAAATTCAAACAACTAAAAAAAATTATGTAGAAATTTAGGAACAGTTTTACGATCGCACCGCGTCATCGTGGCACGATCGGGAATGGATTAGGACCCAGGCGCGGGAATCAGGAGGGGAACGAGGCAGTTAGCATCAAAACAACATCTTTAATAACTTGAAAGGGGTTTACAAAACAACAAAGGCTTGGAACCAAAACGGGAGCATGCAGGACGCATGCAGGACTTGCAGAAACGATCCGACAATGAGTCATCCTTTGTGTGGTGCTTAAATACCCACACCAGGAGGCAATCAGGGATTGTCTGCAGCTGCTCTGACCTGACGGCAAGCCAGGAGTGACAAATGAGCCACTCCTGACAAACAGTATTGATAATAAACAATAAATGGCTGCCAGAAAGACAGTCATATTACAAAAAAGGAGAATAATATGTCAAGTTAAAATGAATATAGTAATGATAAAATTTGTATAATTAATCAACATTTCTGTAAACGTTATTACTTTATTAGATGGTTTGGGGTGAACAGAGCAAGGTGTGTTTTTTTCACCATGAGCCTTATTTTAAATTCAACTCTCC
Organism: Stigmatopora argus; assembly: GCF_051989625.1. Lineage (NCBI taxonomy): Eukaryota > Metazoa > Chordata > Actinopteri > Syngnathiformes > Syngnathidae > Stigmatopora > Stigmatopora argus. The sequence continues at coordinate 7,810,236 of NC_135387.1, read as the reverse complement.
ATTTCTATGTAAGATAGTACAACACATGGCAGTAATGGTTCACACCTGCCAACAATTGAACTGCTTCCTTTTTAATTTTTAATTTTATTTTGTTTGGCAAAAACAGTCCTTGGAGCTCCTAATGAGTTGAAAATCACTGTCATTTTACACCCATTTGTGGCTGTAAAAACCTTAATAATAGTCAATAGTCCTTAAGAATAATGACAGCATGTGTAAATAAATATGTGCAGAGATAAATTAAACTGTGCATCTTGTCACACCGTGAAACATTACTGACATGATACAAAAACTGTTTCTATTGCACTAAATTAGAAGTACTTTGATGAGGAAGAAGAATCAACCCCTGAAAAAAATATCCAATACAGACAGAATTTCAAAGGAGTTTGGCCTTTGCTCTAATGAGACTGTTGTAACAACAGGATCCAAGTTTTTGTGTGTGTGTGTGTGTGTCTGTTGTAGGGTTGGGGAAAGGCCTTGTGCAGGAATAAGTAAATCAATCAACAGTTAAATCAATAAATGAGAAATGTAGAGGTTAGGAGGTCCACCTCACACTTCTGAGATCAAAGGTTCAATCGCTCGTTGGAGTCATGAAAGTCCCATCAAGTCTGGACCTACAGTAAATGATAAAATGCATCCTCCTTTCTCTATGTCCCGTTTTTCTTAGAATCTGTCTTGAAAATTCATTCATTTTCTGAACCGCTCATCCTCACAAGAGTCATGGGAGGTGTTGGGGCCTATTCCAGCCGACTTATGGCATTAATGACTAGTCCTTAAGACCTGATGCTAGCACTCATCCCTAGGGCCAAGAGTGTTCAAGCAGCCTACCATATGTTTTTGGAATGTGAGAGGAAACCGGAGTACCCAGAGAAAACCCACACAAGCCCGGGGTGAATATGCAAACGCCACACAGGAGGACTGACCTAGACTCAAATCCAGGACTTCAAAACTGTGAGGCCGACATGCTAACCACTCATCCGCCAAGCCAACCTGTCATGAATATAATTTTCAATTATTTCCTTTGCTATGTTAAGAAAATGTGGGCACGTCAATGTCCTAGTAGCAGTTGCAATTATTTAGTTATGTCAACAAAGCAAAATAGGTAGAATTCAGGGAAATACTATCATTTCTCGAAGTGAACGTTTCAAAGATGCTTTTAGGGAATCTGTTTAATTCATTCATTCATTCATCTTCCATACCATCCATCCTCAAAAGGGTTGCGGGGGTGGCTGGAGCCTAACCCAGCTGTCTTTGGCAGACTACACCCTAGACTGGTCACACAGAGAGACAAACGCCATCCACACTCCCAATCATACCTCGAACAGCGGGAATCGAAACCGCGCCTTCCCACACCAAAGTCAGGCCAGTGAACCTCTACACCATAAAGCGGCCTGTGTTCAATTGAAGAACAAAAATATATCGCATGTCTTCTTTTAGTACTTATTTTGTGTTGATATTGCTGTTTTACTTTTATGCATCGTTCTCCCACTTTCCCATAAAGGTTGTTTTGGCTCTTTTTACATGGGCATGTGATCTTCACATGTTGTCAAAGACAGGGTTGTTTAAAATCACAACAGTCGGTTACGCTCGGCAAAGTACTAATGCTCACCTCTCATGTCATGCTTAATTAATCTCCCTGAATATTTGTACTTTTATCTCTGCAGGCCGTGTTTAGAAAACAAATGTGAATTTGAATGCTGGCATCTTCTAATTGCGTCGCCCTCTGGAGTGACCGCAGCATGGAGTGGAGTAGAAGTGTGATGAGGCTTTTCAGATAAACTAACACCGACAGTAGGGAAACTGATTCTAATCTGTTGATGACATTCAACCCACCGTATTATCATTGAGAAAAAGAACATGCACCCTTGTGCTCTTCTTGCGGATTAATATGATTTTAACTGCAGTGGAGAAACTGGATTTGGCATAAATGCCTCTTCATTGCCTCCTATCATCCTCCCATGTTGAACTCAGCGCTTACTGTAGTATTCATTGATCTTCCATACAGCGCATCCTCGAAAGGGTTGCGGGGGTTGCTGGAGCCTAATCCAGTTGACTTCGAGCGACCGTCAGATTGCACCCAAGACTGGTCAGCCATAGCGCACACAGAGGGACAAACGACCATACACACTCACAATCATACTGCCAACAGCGGGAATCGCGCCCGCGCCTGCCCACACCAAAATCATGCGAGCGAACCTCTACACCACAAGACGGCCCCTTACTGTAGTGGTTAGTTCAAAATGTTCAATTACAAACTATGATCTGAACTAGTTAACTTTGAAAATTGCAGACTACTTTGCATAGAAAATGAACTTGACCAATTTAGAGGGAGTTATGTTGTTCATGATGTCTCCTTAGAAATGCAATAGTGGGATTTATTGGCTTGGCGCTGAGGCAGCCTCTAATTGGTTTATACAGCCCCTGTGATCCCTTTATCTTCGTGGATTAAATTCTCAATTGAAGGCCGCTTTACAGGGATGATTGGCACTGCATGCTGCACACAGGTTAACTACTACTATTTTTTTATCTTGTCCTATCTTGTTTCTCTTTCATAGTGCTAATAGTATGCAAAGGAAATCAAACTTTTACCAAGAGTTGTTAATATTGTTTTCTAGTGTTGTTAATGTTGTTTTCTTGTGTGTGTTTTACAGTGGTGGGCCGTCAGGGCCTTCAAGGCCTTCTCTGCTTGCCTAAGAAATATCTGAATCAAATTATATTTTGTCCATCAATACTTATTATTCCAAATGGTCTGTTAGCTTCCTTTCATTGCTTTTCCCCCTGGTTGCACTGCTTCCAGATGTGTGTTTTCATATTGAAGCATTTAACCAATCACATTTCAGCCATTATTTGTTGCCAGATCAGATCTGCCTCAAAGCCTTCACAATCAGTTCTGCGGGCTCTGCTGCATTAAACTAGACTGTTGCTTTTAACCAATCAGATTTTGAGTTGGCAACCCCACAATGCTTTTTCATTCACATTGGCATTTTGCTGGCTGGGATACGTCATTGCTTTCACCAACTATGATTGGCTAGTAGGCGGGCCAAAGCCATAGTGAGGCAGCCAGAGATTGCAAACTCCACCCACAATGGCCGACAGAGGCAAAAACAAATGTATTCTGTTGCAGATTTGCTCACAAAGCTATTTTCCAGACGGACTTTTCCAGAAAAAAATGGACATCATTAAGAAAGGGCGGTCAACTCCGAAGCTAGCAAAGCCTGTTACAGCCGGGAAAATGGTGTGTGCGCCACATTCAGTGCGTTAACTTAGCTGCACAAGCAAATATATTGTTGTGTTGATTTAAAGCCATTTTCAAGACGGACTATGCCGGAAATATGACATCATTAGCTTCGATGGCGATAGAAAAGAAGGAAGCAAGAAAAGAGGATGTATATTGTGTACAGTTAAAAATATTTTTGGGTGAGTATAATATGGCTATATTCCTAAATAATATTTCAATTGTGGGCCTGGTTCTGATATCTGAAAAGCTCCAGTGTTTGTATTTAAGCTCCAGTGTTTGTATTTAATCACTAAATGCTGCTAGGATGTGGATTTTACCCCAGTTTAATTTTTGCCGTTTCACCATTGACGTCCATAGCTGTCTTTTCCCGAGGAAATCACCCCCCTGGCCTGGTTGTAATGTCTCAAATGCTCCAGTATTTGTATTCAATCAATAAATGCTGCTAGGAAGTGGATTTTACCTACTTTTAGTGCATTTTTGTCATTTCACGTATGGACGTACTGACATTCATCGCTGTCTTTTTACTGGGGAAATGATTCTCCGGGCCCGGTTCTGATGTCTAAAAAGCTCCAGTATTTGTATTTAATCAATAAATGCTGTTTTCGGCTGGATTTTACCCCATTTTCGGGCAATGTTTGCCCGTACGCCATTGACGTTCATCGCTGTCTTTTCCCGGGAAAATTACCCCCTGGCCTGGTTTTAATGTCTGAAAAGCTCCAGTATTTGTATTTAATCATGAAATGCTGCTAGGAAGTGGATTTTACCCCATTTTTGTGCATTGATTTATTGATTATTTTTATGTGTCGTAGCTCTAGCTGCAGTAGAGGTTTTATAGCCATAAAATAGTTTTTGAGGGTTGGATTGACACGTTGAAGGCGCTACGAGAAAATGCACCGCCCGCCACTGGTGTTTTATGTATTTATTTACTTTTGAAAAAACAGTTCCAGCAGGATAAGGGATTCATTGCTCCATACTTGATCTTTTCTGATAACATAACTATGTGAGGCTGCTGCCTGATGGCAAACTGGTTTTCAGCAATCTAAAGTACCATCATTCACATTTTAAGCAAGAAAAGAAAGAAAAAAATATATAATCAACAAAGGCCTACCCCTCTGGTTTATATGTACAGTATGAGTGAGGTTTCATTTTTTAAAGAAAAAAATGTAATCACTCCAATCTGGTGAAATAAAATGGTATCACCCTGTAAAAATTAATTCCTAAAATTAACACCTGCATCAAAATTGAATCACCCATAAGTATGTAGTGGTTTAAAAGGCGTAAGCACACTTTTGTGAGTTGTTGCAACAATCTGACTGAACTAATTTATAGCTAGCTATACAATATGATACATTAAAACTAATTAGAGGTTTCATTCAATGATGATGATGGGCCGCGTGTCCAACAAAACATCTGATGAGATGGCTACTAGATCATCAATAAATGCTACAATGTATATTTTGGACACATCTCTTATTCAATCAATTGAAAAGACGTTTTGAAATGAAAAAAAAAAAACATTCTTCAAGAATATTACACATCATTGATCAAAAACAGCAAAAGCACACATGTAAATGTGATGTCTTGACCTGAAAACAGTCCAGTGGTGGATTCTTGTAAATAAATTTGCTTCACACAGATGTCGTCTCACTGTTATAAGTAACTACAGTCTGTTGTTGATCATCCTGGAGCTGATCAATGCCATTCTGGTTGTTTTGTGACCCATTTAAATGATTAGCTTCCGTTTTTTTTTGCCACATCTCTAGTTTTGCGCTCTGTTTTAAGGCATTTATGCTCATTTTAGTTGAACAGCTTATAGCAAGGGTGCCCAACTCTGCTCCTAGAGGGCCCCTATCCAGTCTGTTTTCCTTATTTCCCTCCTCCAACACACCCAAATCAAATAATCAGGATCATTATCAGGCTTCTGTACAGCTTTTGATTCCAAGCGTGATTGAGAAGGGAGATATGGAAACAGACTGTTTAAGGGCCCTCAAGGAAGGGAGTTGGGCACCCCTGGCCTTTAGTGTTTTGCACCTCTTTGTGCTGTTTCCCCTTTACAATAGGCTCTTTAATTAAAGTATGATGTGCTTTTGAACAATGTGTTGAACGACCCATTTTCCTAAGGCTTTCAAGGAGTAAGGCATGTTCAAGATCTTTTTCAGGTATCCTTGAATAGGGGCCACCTGATTTAACACCTGCTTCTTTTTTTCAAACAAAATTGATGACCTCACTGATTGAATGCCAAACTGCTACATTTTTAACACACCCGTCTCAAAAAAAGCCCAATTGCACAGCCTGAAGAGTCTGTACATCAAGGTTAGTAGAACCGGGCTTTCTCGGTTTTCTGAAAATCTGCTGCACTGCTACTGCTAAATTGTTAAACATGAAGGAATAAAAAAATAATAATAATAATAAAAAAAATAAAAAAATAAAAAATAAACACATAAATAAATAAAAAATAAAAACACAAAAATTAAAAATACATAAATAAAAAATAAAATGTGGATCTTTCTTGGACTGAAATTATTTTGAAAGCTACTGGATTTGGGGATTTGGCGCACCACACCATTTTTCCTTCCTTAAATGCTTTTTGGAGTAATGAAGAATTTAAGATTCTTTCACTTCCACCTCTCTGTTTGCATTCATGCAACTTCTGGATTTTACTGCTAATTTCCCTAAGAGCTGCTCTGTCACGTGATGGAACAGGCAGTAAATTGTCCTTCTGCGCCTTCCTGTTTTTTTTTTTTTTGCAGGATGTCAACCTGAATATTGTATGTGGGCAATTGAGAGTATACGCATACCGTGCGCTCATGCCCACACACACATACCCACCTCGACACACACAGGTTGAATGACAAGCAGCGAAGAGGTATGTGAGCTGCTCGGTAATTCATGTTGAGTGATGGGTAATCAGCTAATGATGCTGGGAAAGAAGTGCATTCATAGCGGGGGTGACTGATGGATAAAAAGGACAAAAGGTGAACCTAAAAGTTAGAATTTTTCTAAGAGTTTGGGTCTCATAAGCACAAAAAAGAAACAATTTGTCACATGAATTCACTTTTAACATAACTTATCCTTGTCAGGGTTTCATGTTTCTGGAGCATTTTTCTTCAGCAATGTGGTTATGACATCTCATCTCTCATCTCATCTTCTGAACCGCTTTACCCTCATTAGGGTAGCCGGGGTTGCTGGATGCTATCCCAGGTGAGTAGAGGCAGGGGACACCCTGAATCGGTGGCCATCCAATCGCAGGGCACAAGGAGACAGACAACCATACACGCTCACACCCATACCTAGGGGCAATGTAGAGTGTCCAATCAGCCTACCATGAATGTTTTTGGAATGCGGGAGGAAACCGGAGTACCCAGAGGAAACCCACGCAGGCCCGGAGAGAACATGGAAACTCCACACAGGTGGACGTGATCGGGATTTGAACCCAGGACCCCAGAGCTGTGAGGCCAACGCGCTAACCACTCGCCATCTTCTGAAATTTAATTCATCAATTTTGTTAAAAACGTGTGCATGTAATTGTAAGGCAAAATCCATCCATCCATCTTCTCTCACTTAGAAACTCTTCCAGATGTACCGAGGTCAGCTGGGATACATAGTCCACCAGCTTTTTTGCGTCGACCCTGAGATCTGCTTTCAGTGGGACATGCCCCGAGCACCAGTACAGGAGGTATCCTAATACTCCGAACCCCTCCCAGTTGACCGAGTTTCTTACCCTACTTCTGAGGATGAGCCCAGGCCCACATCTACTTTTTACTGTCTTTCTATCTCTAACGGAAATGTCAAGTTAGACATTCGCCCCATGAAATGTGGGTTTTGTTTCTTTTTTTTAGTTTGAGGTTTTCCTTTCCTCTGTCACCCAATACTAACTCACGTGGAGTTCAGTTGGTTGTTTTCTCATTGGTTGTCCTTCATCGGTACACCTTCAATCTATTTTAACTGGCAGTGATCATTAATTGTCGGTACACAGTCGATTGGTTGCCGGTCTTTTGGTCGCCGGTCTTTTGGTCGCCGATCTTTTGGTCGCCGGTCTTTTGGTCGCCCGGAAGGTAAGTGATAATTACCATTTAAATTGTTGCTCAAATTCCCTAAATACAAACTGCGAATTACTATTTAGTCATACTTAATGCCCTATTAATTATTAGGCTAAAGAAAAGCTCCAAATTTCCCGGACTTTTATTGTTTTTTGTTGGAGAACTTGCTAAGACCCTGACAGACGTAGCTTCTTAAAGGGAAAACGCATGTACATACAAACACTTATACACACACGTCGGCTCAATGAAACTGCTCATGGCCATTGTTGGCTTTTATTGATGCGTAGACCGTGTTGTTTTACCTTGTTTTGTCGCCGGTCTTTTGGTCGTCGGTCTTTTGGTCGTCGGTCTTTTGGTCGTCGGTCTTTTGGTCGCCCGTTGTCGCGGTCGGCGCAACCAAAACACCGCGACCAAAAGACCGGCGACCAAAAGACGGCGACCAAAACACCGGCGACCAATCGACTGCACACGTAATTGTCAACCCTCCCCAGCAAAAATGAATTAGTCATTTGTAACCATCAATGGCAGTGAAACCTCATTATTAAGAGCCAGACGTCCCAGTTGACTGATTGGCTGACTGGGATACACAAACCAAGTCTCCTCCAAAAATGAACAGTATTTTTTCTCTTTCCTAATGACCACACATTGGCTCTGTGTATTACCATTTAAAATGCGAACGCCATGGAAACGGATCAGCAACCTTTTCTGCTGCTGTCACTGCTTTATCTCGTAAATTAACTCATTGGGTACCTTTGATGAAGATAGACCAGGGGTGGGCAAACCGGTCCTCGAGGGCCGCTGTGGGTGCAGGTTTTTGTTGCAACCGATCCAGCAAAGACACTTTGACCAATGAGATTTCAGCAGAAAACAAGAAGCACCTGACTGCAATCCACTGATTGCACTCGTAGGACACCAGATTGGTGAAAAGGTGTCATCTTTATGGGTTGGAATGAAAACCTGCACCCACTGCGGCCCTTTGTGGAATAGTTTGCCCATCCCTGAGATAGACACTCAAAGGATTTCCCACCAGTGGCTCTAAACACTGATCATTTAATGCTAGCCAGCCGAAACTAATTTGATGTCCTTGGTAGCGAATGAGCTACATGAATTTGACATGTTTTGTCGTCAATGCTTTGAGGGGATTGAGTAAAGTACGTTACGTTAACTTTGGTTGCAGATAAATTGAATTAACTTGGTTTGTGCAGATTTATTGCATCTGGCCAACTACCCATTCATTAGACTTTGATTAATAACTTCATTACTAGAGTCAGTGTTTTTTATGTCAGTGTTAAACAGGTTTAATGTGATTTATTAATTGATATAAGTATTGCAAGTATATTATACATGTACTTAGAGGTAAATAAGATTGAGTCAGGATGTTTTAATTTGCATTAGATATTTGTTCCTCTTTCACAAGAATTTATTAGCTTCTATTTATCATTTCAATTGAACATTGTATATACAAGAGGATTTCTGATGTAATGTATGTATCTGATTATTTCTTTGCTACATTTGTGGTTTGGTCTTAAAACAGAATAGAACCATTTCATTGTTGTAATCCAACACAGACACACTTTTGAATTGCTGATAATGAACAAAGCAAATAAACAATCAATTCAAAGTACCTATTTCTGTTTCTGTTGTGAAACAATTTGTATTTATATTATTTCCTAAAATTTCAAATTAGTTTTTTTTAAATTATGAATGATTTCACTGTTAACAAATTAAGTAATAGAATGCAACACTTAGAATGTGATTAAAAATCTTGGCCAGAGCGATATAAACAAACAGTCATGGTCCACTAATTGAGTCCACTTTAATTATTAAAGCAATAATTACCTGCAATGCATTTTCCTCAATCACATGAATGTTTTAGGTATCGTTCTACAATAGTGCTACTCCAATGTAGGATTTATCAAGTGCTTATTACCAACCTGGTCAAAACATGATTAAACCTTGATGAGACTGCTATACGTAGTTGATTAAAATAATGAAAACTGACTTAGTGCTTACAAAATGCTCACTTTAGTCATTTAAAAGAATTTTATTACTCCTCACCTGCGTGGAATGATCAGTATAATGTTGGGTAGACATTGTTTTCACATCTTTTTGTCTAATTTTCCATATTAATGTGTGTACCTACTCATATTTCTCCCACAGTCATAAAATCAGTCTTTCCAGCCTGCTCAGCTTAGTGTGATTAATCAATAATAAGAACTAATACATTCCGTTTTCACAAGGCAAGTGACATATTTTGTTTGCTCACATATTTTCACAGCTGTATGTGAGAAAGGATGTCTGTTAGTGTCCAGGAACATATTGCCGTCAGTATCGAATTCATTGCATTCTATTTGCTTTTTATGTAGGAAGAAAAATACCAGTTTTGTCCTGTTCTATTTTCTTTTATCGTGTACCCATTTGCAAGAAATGTTAGCGCTGTGTTCGGAAAATCTAAATTGTCTGACACTTACAAACAGGCACAACAACAGGATGATGGTCTCTATCTCATGATTCATTCTAAAACCGCTACATGCTTTATCCCGGATGACGTGCAAGTTTACACTGACGCAAACAACACGACAAAAGAAAATGTCACAAAGTGCACTAAGTACTGCTGTCATTTGTCATCACTTAGAATGAATGGCGCACCAGATGGTTTGTTTGACAAATGCTTCTAGTGAAATTGTCAAACTCACTCTGGAGATTGTTCTCATACTACTACCAACCATATCCCTTAAAGGTTCTGTAAACTCAAAGTTAAAATAAATAACATATTGGATTGGATTGGGCGAAAGTATAGACTGTGGTTAATAAACTTGGACATTTGAATGAATTAAAATAATTAGATGGATTTTTTTTAAATGGCTTATCCTGTCAGTTCCAGGATTTAGTAGACGTGTCACAGCTGCTAATACATTCATGTACAAAGAACAAATGTCATCTTACATCCATTGCAGCAACTGTGACGACGCCGTATGCTAGTGATGCAAGAAAACAAAAGATCTCTTTTGTGAGAAATGAAGGAATTTTCAGATAAGGTTCAGGTTGGTTATCATTAGTTTTTATATATTTTGATTTGTGTGAAACTGTCTTTAATACTTTCCCATTGAGCTGAAAACTGACGAGACAGTAAGTAGAAGTCTAGAAAATTTACCAGTTATGACCAAACTCTCATTATTTTACACCCCACTTCCGAGTGTGGTAAATGTGAGGTGGTGCCCTCCAGTGAGAGTGTGACAGGAGGATATAAAAGTGTCCAGTGCAGTTTTAAAATGAGTAATGTCTGACATTGTATCTGTTGCATTGTGAACTGAGAGACAGCCAATAAGCATTTGGAACAAACCTAGCATTGATGTTGGCAGACCAATCTAACCTTCAACAAAACTGTTATTTCCCTCAACCAATTTATTTTGGATGTTTTGAATGAAGCGGCCTGGTGGGGGAGTGGTTAGTGCATCGACCTCACAGTTTCGATCCCAGGTCGGTCCTCATTCTATGGAGTTTGCATGTTCTCCCTGTGCTTGTGTAGGCTTTCTCCATGAACTCCGGTGTCCTTTGAGCCTTGTAAGGATAAGTGGATAAAAAAAACAACTTAATGTTTTGTAAAAACATTACAGTTACACTACTGTCCCTCATTTCAGATTACATCCAAGATAATATGACCCTCTATTGCAGACCTCGATAATGTGTGGCTCACGGGGTAAATACAGTTGGTGACCTAGGTTTTACTATCCCTCAAAAAGTTGCTTGGGATTAAGAAAACAAAAGCTACAGTGCTTTAAAAATAGATGATACATTTTGAGCAGCATCTTGGCTTTAACTGGCCCGTGAAAAATTGCTTGGAATTTAGAAAATAAAACCCACTTTCAAAACTTTGCATAATGTGAGGAATAAAACAGCACTGAATTTAGGTTTTAACCTATTTACAGTGAGCATGCATCATTTAAGAAGTGTACTGTGTACACACATTTTTTGCCCATACAAAAAAATTAAAGGTGGTCATTAAATGACATAATTTCATGAAAAATATTTATAATGTTAAAATATTTTGAGGTTGTTTTGAACAGGTCGTCATGTTTAAGGTGTGAGGTTGGCATTACAAGACAAAGAATGCAGAAAAATAGAGTGATTTGACTGAGGCTGGGAGAGCGTCGATAACTAAAGATTTGCTCGTGAAGCAAGAAAAACAACATGGCAATTTTAGCAGCAACCAGAATCAGCTTTGTAATATCCCACCAAATCAATAAGAACTGTCTCCCTGCACATGTAATGTAGATAATACACCCGTTGATGTTCAGCAGGAGGTCATTGACTTGCAATCGAAAACTATACTGGCAGAGTATCACTGCTGGAGTTCTCCATTTGTATAGGAGGAAGTTTTTCAAAACAGGCTAAGAAGATGCTGGTTCCTTTTGTATCTACCTAAACAAGAATAAACTCTTTCCTGTTAAGTTTTCCAAATTCAGGTACAAATCCTTTCTTACTACTGATTATCTGTCATGCCTTAAACATTGAACTGGATTCTGATGAAGTTTTTGAAGCTGAACAGATTCGTAAAAACTTTACTTAGAATTATTTGTGAATTGTTAAACATTGGCTAATCCTAATCATCCTTCGCTTACCCGAGGTCGGGTCACAGGGGCAGCAGCTTCAGCCTAGAAACCCAGACTTCACTCTCCTCAGCCACTTCAAGCAGCTCTTCTGGGAGTATCCCAAGGCGTGTTAGCCGGAAGACTTCGTCTCTCCAGTGTGTCCTGTGTTGGCCACATTATTCCTGGCACATTGTGGTATCTTTATGGAAAGTTAAAAACAAAAAAGCCATGCATAGTGCTACCCATCTCATCTCTCATCTCATTTTCTGAACCACTTTATCCTCACTAGGTTCGCAGGGGGTGCTGGAGCCTATCCCAGCTGACTTTGGGCCAGCCAATCACAGGGCACAAGGAGACCAACAACCATTCACGTTCACACTCATACCTAGGGGCAATTTAGAGTGTCCAATCAGCCTACCATGCATGTCTTTGGAATGTGGGAGGAAAACAAAGTACCCAGAGAAAACCCACGCAGGCCCAGGGAGAACATGCAAACTCCAGACAGAAAGGTCCACAGAAAGGATTTGAACCCGGGTCCCCCCACTGTGAGGCCGACACAATAACCACTCATCCGCCGGGCCACCCTATAGTGCTACTGTTACTGATTGTTGCAACGTTAGCTGTTTTTGCCTAATTTCACAGAAAAATAGTTTCTTTGTAATCAACCCTACTCTCTTATTGACTAAGATGACATATATACTTACTTCTGTAAAGAATGTCAATTACTTATTGTAACCAACAAATAAAATCAATACCTTTTGGCCTTGGCCCCCACAACAATATTTATTCCTTTTTATATGGCCTAGAGCAAAGGTGTCAGACTCGGGTTGGTTCCAGGGCCGCGTTAATGTCAACTCGATTTCATGTGGGCCGGATCATTTGAGATATACAGTGGTACCTCTACATACGAGCAGCTCTACCTACGAGATGCTCGAGATACGAGGAAAATTTAGAGCAAATAATTAGCTCTAGATACGAGAAAAAATTCGAGATGTGAGAAAGCCAGGTGGCCATGACATGAGAGGCTGTTTATCATTTTTTTGCCGAATCTCTTTCGTGTATAACAGATATCTACGAGCACTGAACGGTTTCTTCACACGAGTTTCTCCTACACATGGACCAGAAAATGCACAACGCGCATGCGCGGGAAAAAAGAGGGCTTTCTGGGTAATGAAGTATACTCGTACACACAACATCAATAGCCAATGGCACCCTTTCTCAGAATAAAACTTCATTACCCACAATCAATACGTGGGTAAGCTGATCTGTTGCATTTTTTCAGTGTTTTTCCTTCCTTAGCCTGTTAGCTCCCGCGATCGCTCATTCAAGACTACTCCTCGTTGGCAAGTGGTCGTGCGTTATCTTATTGTGAGGACATTTGTGTGCATCATTTTCGGAATATTTTGAAGGGAATACAACAGCAAACAGCCCATCGATAGCGAACGTGAGGGTGGAGGTGTGGCAAACAGCAAACCCTGCCAGGAGAAGGTATAAAAATGTAAACCAAAATTAGAATTCAGTTTTGTGTAAAGTTACATTAAACGTATGTTTGAGTGTCTGTATATATTAATCCAAGTTAATTTAAATTTGTTTGTTCCGTTACGAGTGCGTTGTCGTGGAAAGTCACCCCGAACCCTAACCCCTCCGCAAAATCCGTCTAATTTTAGTTCTATTAAACACATTTTATTATTATTAAACCACTAGTTATGTGTTACTTTGTTAATAGATGGCGAATTAGAAGAAATAAAACATTGTTTCCAATCCAATATCCTGTTTTTGGTGTTTTTTCAGAGAGTTGAAACGAATTAATTTGTTTTTAGTTCATTTCAATGGGAAACGCTCGTTCGAGTTACGAGAAGATCGACATACGAGCTCAGGCCCGGAACAAATTAAGCTCGTATGTAGAGGTACCACTGTAATATTCCGATTTTTTTTAATAAATGGATTAAAAGAACTGGATTAAAAGACCCAATCCCTACTTTTGGTGCCTTTTCATCCATATTCTCTTCATGTAAATGAATGTAAAAAGAGAGAATATTTTAAAAGAAAGAAAAGTTCAGCGTGTTGAAAATTACAAATTGTGCCTTGCTAGACTATTCAGTTTAAAATCGTTTGAGAAGGATTTGCAAATCCTTATGAAGGCAAATGATTGCCAAAAGTTCTAAATATCAGACATCCTGTCCTAGCATTGCATTTCTACCCATCATGATTCAAAATCCAGCTGCATCCTTTGCACGTTGCAGCTTTCGCTCGTTCTTCTGATTGAAGCCGGGCTTCACAATCAGGCTGCTATTTGCGTGCCTCACCAGGCGCCGGCTTTGGGCTCCTTCAATTTTCGTCCACGCGCATATATTCCAACCCATTTGGGTCTTTTTTTGGGTTTCTGAAAATTCAAAAGCGCCAGGATTAAAACAATCACAATCAATGACATCTGCTAATATGTGTGTATGGGTTCTCGGAAGCAAAGAAGGGGAGTCAAATTAGCATGGAAGAGAAATCCACTTTATCCTAATTCTGCCTAACTGCTGCATTACTTACTTAATTTTGTTCATTTATACTAAAAAGCAACGATATGTTAATTAAAATCTAATGCTCAAGCCAAATAGAAGATAAAAACATCTCTTTGTTCCCTCCATTTTCATAATTGGATTCAGTGGTTTTGAGGAGGACATATTTGATTGGGACTTGTTGCATTATTGGCAACATGGTAGTGACACCTCCTTTGTCTACCAATTGTTTGCCAGCCTTATTGGGAGGCGGGTGTTGTATTGTGAAGCGAAAAAGTGCTTCCTGTGTCATTTTAATCATGCAAAATTACACATCTGTTAAACAAAATAGTCATGCAATGTGTGCAAAGATCTCAGTTTAAGGTCTTTATACCAAACGGTTCATTCAATGAAAGATGGTCTTTGGATGATTTTATTGCACATTCCTGCTTGTCAATTGGAGAGCCTGAAGCAACAAGATGGCCCACTTTTCACTAACAAGCTCACTTAATGTAATTTCTGCTCACATAAATGAAAATGGATGGCTAAGTAAAAGAGTGGTTAGCATGTCCGCTTCGTAGTTCTGAGATCAAGGCTTCAATCCCGAGATCCGGCCTTCCTGTGTGGAGTGCATGTTCACCCTGTGACTGCGTGGGTTGTCTATGGGTTCTTCCCACATCCCAAAAACATGCATGGTAGGCTGATTGGGCACTCCAAATGTGTGTGCGGGAAAGTTTATTCGTCTCTGAATTTTGCCCTGAAATTCGCTGGAAACCAGTTCAGAGTTTACCACTCCTCCTGCCTGTAGGTAGCTGGTCTAGGCTTCAGTACCCTCGCGAGGATGAGGGTTTCAGAAGATGAACAAATGAATGAATGGTAGAGTCTGCAACTGTACATGTTCATTTTACATTTTTGTCCACTGTCATTCACCATTGGCCACACCACTGTGTGTGGCACACCTTTGTTGGGCAAAGGAGCTATCTGGGGGAATTTTTCTAGGTATCCACCGGGATGTATGTCGATCCAGTAGGCGTTGAGTGGGCGATGCTTCATTAATTGAATAACCCATTTTAATCTTCTGCTAAGTGCCCTCGAGTAGCAACGCTTCCCTAAGAAAGATATTGCAATAATCCATCAAGTACACCCGAGTGACTTCAGCTTAGTGCTCTTTCGTCATTTGATTTTTATGTAATGCCGCTCCAGTCATATTGTAACCTGGCTCCTTTCTTTAAAATAACATCTTGGGTGTGGAGTGTAGATTGCATGTTTCAGGGAGATTTACAGCTGTCTTTAGTTTCCCTACTTTTTGGATGCCTTTGTTACCCAACGAGTTGTGTTGTGGTTAGATTTACTAGGAAAGTTAGTCAAAAGTAACTTTCATTATCGAATATATATAATATGAGTAGAAATATCTCTCTCAAATAAACACCCAGTTTCAGAATTCACAACTTTGACTGAGCTGATATATATCAGTGATGAGGGGAGTATATAGATAGATAAAAACTTGACGGCACTTGTTGATTTGGCAAGTCTCCAGTAAACCTTATGTGTGCTCCACCCTCAAGGTGACTCAATTAAGTCAGAGATTGCCTGCAGCCTGGCTTCGTGGGGCACTCGGGTCTTTTACATCAGAAAAAAAATATATGGTACCCAGAAAACAATTGACAGTTTGGAGCCTATCCGAGCTAATTACGGGCACCAAGCAGGGAACACCCAGAATCGGTGGCCAGCCAATCTCAGGGCACAAGGAGACGAACAACCATTCACGCTCACGCTCATCTCTAGAAGAAATTTAGAGTGTGGGGTTGTGGGAGGAAAACCCATCTGACCCTGGGGAGAAGATGTAAACTCCACCCAGTGAGGCATGACCTGGGATCGAACCCTCGAACACAGTACTGGGAGGCCGACGTGCTACCCACTCATCCGCAGATAGTGTAGCTATTTTCATTTATTTAGTATTTACACATTATTTCACGTATCTGTTCATTTTGCCAGTAAACTTTGACTCTATTTGCATAAGACATGAATGGGAGCTCTCAGCATCTTTCCTGTAGCAAGGCAATTGTCGCTGATAAGGTATTGTGTCTCTAATGCAGCTGCATAGATAATTTCCATTTTGGTTTGAGCCACACTGGTGCCCCCAAAGGGTTAACTTGTGGGCTGGCATCAGCTTCCCTATTCGCATATGGAATAATAAAAAGTGTACGAGTGACGAAGGTCGGCACCGCATCTTCTCAAAGGCATCACGGTGAGCTCAGTAGATGAGCTTTAGGCCGGCCTGATTTTAATTGTTTATTCATGAATAAATGTATCTTAGGTGCTTATTGCTTTCTTTATGCTCATGAATTGCCATCTTCTGTTTATTTGTGGGAATTATAAAACCTGCGAAAAGACTAAATCAATTCCGCATAGCTTCACCTCGACTTTTTTCGTCTTCATTAAATACCTTAAACAAAAGCTCTGTATTGAAGAATAGTGATCTTTAATTCACCACAATAGTGTTTTGTTTGATCTATTCTTTTTTATTTTTCTGAGCTCATAAGATGTGTGAGGAGATATGATCTTAACGGATCATATGACAGATCTCAAATTGTTCAAATGGAAAACTGACCAGCAGTGATGGAGTGGGATGAAAAAAAATCAATGAAAGATAAACTGCTGTAGAGTGCCTAAGCAGACAAATTCAAAGCATCTGCATATTTCTGACCTCGACCGAGTTAAACCAAGGCTAATCTATAATCATGTTATCGTTTTTTTCCTGAAGTTTCTGCATTTTTGACCTCACGATATCAAAATGTAATCACCTCTTCTGTTTCTTATTACAAACATATCCTGCATAACAATCCCTATATTTGTTCTTGAATTTCCTTGAACATAAACTTTTAGACACACACAACCGAAAGCAGCCTTTTGCAGTTTCACCTAATGACAGGGGTATTAACATTTTTCTTTAAACTCTTACAATTTGACGTTATTCTTTTCTTTTCAATGTCAAAATGTACGGGATGGGCTATAATCATAGTTGGCTGCGGTCACTTGCATTTAGTTGAGTCACAGAGGAATGGATTTGATAGTGTTTTTTTTTTAATTTCAGCAGATGCGTTTCCATCAGTGGTGTGCCGTGAGGGCCTTCAAGGCCTTCTCTGCTGGCCTAAGAAATATCTGAATCACAGACTGATGTTAATTATATTTTGTCCATGAATACTTGAATAATAATAATAATAATTCCAAATTGTCTGTTAGCTTCCTTTCATTGCTTTTCCCCCTGGTTGCACTGCTTCCAGATGTGCGTTTTCATATTGAAGCATTTAACCAATCACATTATTTGTTGCCAGGGTCAGAAATCTGCCTCAAGACCTTCACAATCGGCTCTGCAGGCTCTGCTCCATTAAACAAGCGTCGATAAGACTGTTGCTTTAACCAATCAGAATTTGATTTGGTGACACCAAGGCCTTCTCGCAGGCGTAGGGATACATCATCGCTTTCACCAAATATGATTGGCTAGTGATAGAGTGGACTAGCCAGAGCTACCAAACTGTATGTGGAGCGAGCTGCACAAGCAAATATATTGTTGTGTTGATTTAATAGTGGTTTTGTCAACCCGCAATGGCTGAAGGAGGAGAAGAAATTGATTTGTTTGCAGATTTACTGTCAAAGTCATTTTCAAGGATGGCTTTTCAAGAAAAAAAAGCTGGACATCATTAAGAAAGTCGGACAACTCCAAAGCAAGCAAGCCTGTCACGACCGGGAACGAACATTTTCAGCACTAAATCGAATAAAAACGTATGCCAGAAATACGACTGGACAGGCTCGACTTTCATTAGCTTCGATGGCGAAAGAAAAGAAGGAGGAAAGAAAGGAGGATGATATTGTGTAGTTAAAAAGGATTTTTGGTGAGTAAAATATGGCTATATTCCTAAATAATATTTTAATTGTATGAGGTTATTATTGATGATTTTTATGTGTTGCAGCTGTAGCTGCAGTAGAGGTTTTATAGCCATAAAATAGTTTTTGAGGGTTGGATTGATTCCGATAGCTGAAGGTGTCACTAGGAAATTCACGGACCGCCACTGGTTTCCATGGTGAGCCAAGTCTCAGATGTAAAATTTTTGCTGTGTGCAGATGTAGTGTAGAAACTGTTGCTTCCTCTCTGAGCGCTCATGTGCTTCTCAGTTTGTTGCGCAGTGTACATTTCCAGTGAACATCCACTAACAAATCATTCCCCAGGTCTTTTTGAGAGCTTTTTATTTTTTTTATTTTATTTTTTAGGACTAGGACTTGGGACATCACTAATGATGTGGTAATTCATTCCCCTGACTTTCGTGCAGCTACCTGTGGACTAATGAGTGCAGGTTGAGTTCACAATACGATGCGGGAGCCTTGTACAGACAAACAAAAACACTGTCAATCAGAAACAAAAAGTGTAAACAACAGCAGGAGTGCTTCACATTTAGGAATACATTTAGATTTGAGGTGCCCAAGCCTACATTGTAATCAGCCTCATTAAGGAGGACAGCAGGGAACATTAGCACAGGATGTATTTAGATGTACAATATGAGGAATGATGTTTTGAGATTCCACTCAGTCTCTGTAATGGATTTTTTTTTTTTTTTACACACAAATTGAGACAGGTACTAGATGCAAGATCATGCAGGGACCTAATGAAATAGCTCATGTGCCAGATATCCCATAAACATGCAGCGATTTCCTGCTAATGTAGGCTAGTTGTGATTTCAGGCGACACCCACAGATTGCAGACAAATGACCATGAGTTCCCTGATTTGGTGGAGGCGGTTTGTCATGAAATAGGCTTACTTTATTGTTATTCTATATTTGCTTTCACAAATAATTTTTAGAATTCTTACAGTAGTAGTACCTTCATGAATTATGTAGCATGCAAAACTGTTAATAACTGTTAAATAATAAGTCTGACACATTTCCAAACAATTTTGGTCAGTCATGGCCAATCTGTGTATAACCATCTGTGTCAAGTTAATAAGAAATACATGAATAAATAAAATAAAACAACATGAAATGAGTGGTAATGCTAAAACACTGTGTTGGCAGTTTACTGCACACTGCCATTGTCTCATGGGGGTAGTATGTTGCCATGGCAACAACCAAAGACAGTGTTCAGGGTTTGAGAGGTAATGGAAGGTAGCTTGAAACACCACAATTTGTGTTCTTTGTATTTGATTTTGTGGAGAAGGTTCAAATATTCATAAAACTCATTGTCTGCCATTGATGTCAATCGATGTCTAATCTATTCTCACTTTGAGGCACTGGCAGTGATCTTTCCCTGCCAGCTGTTAGTGACCTGAACTACGAGCATTCACAGCCAGATATCCCAGACTAAATGGACAGGACATCTATCAATAACAGTGGCACACAATGAGTTAAAAGACAAAAACATGCCTACAATTAAAAATATAGTGGGCCTCGGGGACATTCAACTTTTCAAATGCTAATAATGATTTAATGACATGTTTATGTTCATTGGTGTGGAGAAGAATGAGTAGTGGATGTTTATTAGATGTGAGGAATTCCTGAAGGGGCAGTTTTTATTTTACTAATCAGAAATATTCTTTCAGTCATTTTCCGAACCGCTTATCCTCACAAGGGTCGCGGGGCATGTTGGAGCCTATCCCAGCTAACTATGGGGACCAGGCGGGGGACACCCTGAATTGGTGGCCAGCCAAACACAGTGCACAAGGAGACAGACAACCATTGACACTCACACTTATACCGAAGGGCACTTTAGAGTGTTCAAGCATGTTTTTGGGACGTGGGAGGAAACCAGAGTACCTGGAGAAAACCAACATCCAAACCCCACACAGTGAGGACATGCCTGGGATCCAACCCTCGACCCAAAAACTAGAAGAATGATGGAGTAACCACTCTACCACCAAACTGTCTTCATCAGGGGAAATTAAATATCTGCATTTTCAAATTACTTCCCATTCTAGAAAATGTAAAATTAGCTTTTATTGAACTGTGAAATTATGAGTTTCCCCTCAGTCTTAGTGTCCTGCTTCCAATCGTACTTCTGTGTTACCATGGTGACGGACTGCAGGGTGACTCGTACTAAGGACAAACTGCAAATGGTTAAGAAAAATTTGTATTCTTCACTTTAACCTTGACAGTGCTTGATAATGAATTGAGTATTTCATGTCTTTTTATGGAGGAAAGCTTTTATTTTTTTCTCTCTAAACATTTTTTCAACGTAAATCAATTGGTTTTATGGAACAGAATCTTTATGTTCACAGTTTGCTGATACCTGGACACAGGCGTTGACAATGAATGTGCCACGTTATGTTGTTTGATTGATAATTATCCATTGTGCGTCTATTTATACGTTGCTTCCTGGTATGTCTGGTCGTTGGAGTATTGCTTGTGTTTGGTCATGTCGTCTCCCTATTAGTGTGCATATGTGCTATCCCGGTTAGGTTTGTTTCTTTACTGATTTTTACCAAGTCCTGAGTTTGTATGGCTTTTTCTGTTAGTTCTTATTAAAGCCTTTGGTTTTGTGCACCAGCACTCCTGTCTCATCTACTTCCTGCATCTTTGGGTCCGACTTCGCTGCTTACCCGAGGCGTATTCATGGCAGAATGAAGGACAAGAGAATTGAACCATTCTTCTGTTTGAGTTCACAGCATATTATTTTCATAATCAGTTTGTTAACAGACCTGTGTGATGTCCTTTACAATATAACCATGACATACCCATCCATATATGGGTGAATGGGGACTTACAATCTGCTATTTCAACTGTAAGTGCTTCCAGCATGCAAGTGGTTATAGAAATGGAGAGGGGGATTAAATTATTTATTTATATTTTTTCTAATATTGTGTTGATTGAGGGTGGCCCGAAGTATGAGTGGTTAGCCCAGCGGCCTCACAGTTCTGGGGTCCTGGGTTCGAATCAAGATCAGTCTACCTGTGTGGAGTTTGCATGTTCTCCCTGGGCCTGTGTGGGTTTTCTCCGGGGACTCCAGTTTCCTCCCACATTCCAAAAACACTCTAAATTGGGCACTCTAAATTGCCCCTCGGTATGAGTGTGAGCATGAATGGTTGTCCCTCTCCTCGTCCCCTGGGACTGGCTGACCACCTTCGCCTCGTGCCCGAAGTCAGCTGCGATAGGCTCCAGCAACGCCTGCAACCCTTGTGAGGATAAAGCGGTTCAGAAAATGAATGAATGTGTTGATTGAATTGTCGTTTTGGTTCATATCATGCCCTGCTTAAAGCACGTTATAGCTGATGCTCACATGAAATACAAACTAATGGAAAAAAACTTGACTTGATGACATTAAACCAACAGTAGTCACAGACGTACACTGTCCCTACTGTGAAACATGGAGGAAGCTCTGCTGTGCTCAATGACTGCTTTTGTTGCATCTGGCACATGTTATCTTGAATCAATGCAGGGTATAATGAAATCTCAAGATGACAGAAAACGTGGCCACAGTTCCTTGTTGGTCTTGGAAAATGATAATAAACCATAAAAGTAAACCTCCGGAAGAATGAGTAAGAGCAATATATATCTGTATATATACTATAAAATATTCCTTAGTTCTTTATAAAGAATTATTTATAGGCTTTGTAATTGTTCACATTTTAAGGGTGTGTTAAGCATATCTGCCTCACCGTTCTGAAATTAAGGGTTGAATCCCTGGTGGGTACCGACCTTCCCGCGTGTAGATTGCAGGTTCTCCCTGTGACTGCATGCGTTTTCTCCCCGTGCTCCGGTTCCTACCTACAGATATGTTTTGAAGAGGAGAAACACTTGCAAATGGCCACCTAAAATAATCTTTTCAATTGACTGCATTCACATGATGTATGTGAAGGGTCAATCATCTTACCAAACAAAATTTAATTTAAAAAAATAGTGCTAGGGGTATTCAAATCAAGAAAAAAAAAGTGAGCCCAAATATATGCACCAATCATTTTTTGTTTCAATAATTACTGCATACGTTCCCTAACACTTCTATAAACTTTTCTCATGTCTCAAATATTACTCTGTTTGTCCGCTATGTAATATACATATTTAACTGAGATCAAAATCAGTCATATATATCATATATATAATAATGGTCCATAATGGTCCATATCATATATATATATATATATATATATATATATATATATATATATATATATATATATATATATATATATATATATATATATATATATATATACTTGTATATACTATATACATACTTTTGTCAGTGCGTCTTAGTTTCTGAGCAGTGGAGATAGAGATGCTCAGCTTCCATCGAATCGATCTGTCAGAGAGGAGATGGGAAGGATACCCCCACTCCCCCCAAACACATACACACACACGCACAATCTCACGCCACCGCCACCATTAACATCACCGTCCTCCCTCCCCCTGACCGTTTGCTATACCCGGATGATGCGGAATGCTCCGCGCGGAGATGCAAAGCCGTTCGTCCCTCCCCCTTCTTTTTCATCCGCACCGGATCGACTGCTGCTGGACCAACTAGTCTTTCTACTTCTTCTTCTTCTTCTTCTCCCCGGTGCAGGAGGCTACGGACTGAAACGGCAGTGAGAGAAATGTAACAGGACTCTGCAGTCTGGAAACAACTAGTTACGCCGTAGCTGTGGTATCCAGAGAAGGTAAGGGACCCAGACTCGACTGTGCTTTACCAAATCTACACCTAGCCTGCTGCAGCAGAACGTTTGAGGATGCGCAGGTCGTCGCGGGGAAGTGTTGAAGACATCTGCAGTAGGCTAGTGTCAACATGAGGTGCAGATGACGCGTTCGATGTGCAAAAATGCGGTTGCGGTTTGGAGTTTAAGCTTGCACGTGAGAGGGAGACGGTGGCATTAGGTTCACATTTAGACATACACTTAGAAACACCTGTAAATGGCTGGCTGAGATGATTTCTTCTGTTTGTTTTCTGGGTAGAAGGTTGTTAAACTGATTATATGAGTCCATGTGTTCTGGTGACAGTTTTCCCACCACATCTGCATGGCAACTCATATCGCAAGAGAGCTTGTGAGCATCATCAAACAACATAATTTGTATGAAATGTGGAAAATCACTGACAGAATATGGTTGTTTGTAATCAAAATTCCCAAAGTTAATGAGTTAAACTCTCATCTCATCTCTCATCTCATTTTCTGAACCGCTTTATCCTAGTTAGGGTCGCAGGGGGGGGGTGCTGGAGCCTATCCCAGCTGACCGGGCCAGAGGCGGGAACACCCTGAATCGGTGGCCAGCCGATCACAGGGCACAAGGAGACAAACAACCATGCACACTCACACCCATACCTAGGGGCAATTTAGAGTGTCCAATCAGCCTACAAGTTAAACTCTTTATCTTTAAAATTATAACAATATCATCTTATCCCATTTACAAATAACTGTTCTATGTCATTTTGCGTTTGCTGGACAGTACTCTATTCATCACATTTTTTTCTAACAGTGGTTCTTAACCTTGTTGGAGCTACGAACCCCACCAGTTTCATATGCGCATTCACCAAACCCTACTTTAGTGTGGAATAAAATGTGATTTTTTTTTTCAAATTCAAGATATATAAGTTCATTGCAGCACTGATTGGCCAAACAATGTCACGTGATCATCGGCAGCCAGTGATGGTCAAGTGGGGCATGTTATCGTGAATAGAAATGATGAGTTGATGTCTTGACCTCCTTGGCAGAGCCCCCACCGAACCCCTGAGACCGACTCACCGAACCCCTAGGCTTCGATTGAACCCAGGTTAAGAACCACTGTTCTAAAATGTTTGTGACCAAAATTATGGAAATCTGCATGTTTTGCTTGAATGCTTTCATATTTGTAGGGATATGTATATAAACACTTTCAGGAGGTAAAGGTGATTATTTATGCTTTTATTTTCATGTATCATGACAAAAAAATGAATTGTTAATTTATTACCCATCTAAAGCCAGATGTTAGCATAGTCTTTTTGTTTTGTTTCTGTGTTCTTCGCATTATTTTAAATCAAAATGATTTCATTAATCAAGACAATCCTAAATGGCATGCCGGTGAATGAAGTGTTGCTAGGGTAGTAGTAGGGTATATTTATTCATTTTTAAAGTAACACGGAGCATTCGACTGATTAGCTAGAGAATGTATTAAAATTGTAGCATAGCCCTCATATTTTTTAATGGCAATACCTCTGTATGTTTTTTGTAATAGCCCATAAAAAGAATAGTTAAGACCTTTTGAAACAGATCTCTCAAAAAGTATTTGCCTCTTACCCCAGTTACCTTTGGATCATTTCAATACTGATATTGCGCAGCAACTACCTCTGGTGGTTGAGTTATGGCAACTGTGACAAGCAACCTTGGTCTCCCTTACTTCATTCTGACTATATCAGCTCCAGACCAAGCGCTTTGGGTTGCTTCAAAAACAATATGCAGACTGCCGGGTTGCGGTCAACTTTACAGAGTTTATAAACAACATATACAATTTTAAGTGAAGCCTGAAGAAAAACCAAATGCATACATGTATTTGTTGGGGAAGATGGGTCAAGCAAGTTGGTGACTTTTTGAACTACGCCATGAATATTTAGCTTTAAGTTTCCTAATTTGGACATCCCAACTGAGTTTTAATGACTACAACACTGGCCAGGTGGCTCAAACTGAAATGGCAAAATGGGGCAACCAATAAACGTGCTGATCCACATAACTAGGTAAGGTATGAAAAGCCTGTTCAAAGAACAAGATGTCTTTTCAGCCTTAAACTTTATCCCTGCGTGATACTCTAAAGACTAACCTCCAAAGATATGTATAGGCTGCTGCCTAAAATAATTTAGGATTTAGTTCGGAGCTGTAGTATTAGCCATAAAAATGGCCTACCCAAAGTGAGATCTTCACATACTCTATGTGAATACCAAGTTTTACAGTTAGAAGCTTTTTATTTTTTAGTCATTAGTATCAGTACTGTTCTCCTACTTGTCCGATGTTGGGTTGTGAGGGCAGCAGCTTTAGCAGCGAAGCCCAGACTTGCTTCTCCCTAGCCACTTTCTCCACCTCCAGGCAGTCCGAGGCCAGCTGGGAGACATAGTCTTCCCACCATGTCCTGGACCAAACTGAAGGCCTTCTCTCAGTGGGACACTACAATTATGTATTTTTTAATTTTTTTTATATATATTTTTAAATCGCAGGGTACATACAGACAAACAACAATTTACATACACACATACCTTCAATCACCCTACCACACACATTTTAGAAATGTGGGAAGAAACTGGAGTGCATGAAACAAAAAAAACAAAAAAAACACAGTGATGGGGAGAATAAGCAAAGTCCACACAGGAAGGTGGGAGTCAGGAGTAAACCCTCGATCTGATGACTTTGAGCCAAACAACCTAACCACTCTGTCACTATGGCGGGTTCTATTCTTCTCCTTATTTTTTCATGGTATTTAACTCTTTGCCTGCCATTGACAACGACAGTAGTCCAATTAGACCAATGGGAAGAGGACTGGATTTGAATCCTCATGTTTCAGCGCTATTGACAGTGCTTAATGGCTTTCAATCCATTTTGATTGGTCGAGTCAATATTGGACGCTCCATCAATAGCAAACAGAGTCAAATGAGTGATGTCACCACAAAAATGAAAAGCCTAAAAATAACTGTGCAGCGTCAAGGATCTTAGCTGGCTAAAGGGCAAGCAACACGAGTGGTCCCATCTTAGCGAAAGAAGGAATAAGGCCAGCAAGATGAGGAGTGTAAGATAGCGCAGATGGAAAAGCTCGATGAAGAGAGGAAACCTCTTTTAATGAGATTTCTCCTCGCAAGAAAAAAAACAAAAAGCTTCCACAAGTAAATAAACATCAGATGAGAATGCAAATTCCAGAAGTTATAAATGCTGCTGAATGATAGTGGACATTGGAACCCTTAAAACCCCAAACCACTAAATAGATGTCAGTAAATTAAAATTCTTTAAAAAATTTGAACATGAATTTTAGCAATGTGATATTTTTTGCCCTGATGAAAACTGATATATCATGTAAATATGATACAGTTTTATGACAAATTACATTTGAAACAGTGAAGTCTTGTTTTTATACCGAGGGTCCATCAATTCTTTAAAGACCAATAATTGACATCAAATCAAAATGCTTTCAACTCTGAGCCTTAATGGTCCATTAAGCCTATATTATTACTGTTTCATGATATTTACCATCTTATTGCTTGCCATTTACTATGACCAATGTCCAATTACTTTATACTGGAGGGAGGACTGATTGCCTTTAATAGTCCATTAAAGGCTCAGAGTTTTAAAATGTTATATTTGCTGTCAATTATTTAGTTGTTGGGGCTTTAAAGTGTTTCTGGTCACTCAGAACAAAAATACTAAATATGTTTTTTTATATAATTTGTCATAATCTTATATCTTACTTACATGATCACATCAGCTTTTATTAGGGAAATCGTGTATCGAATATAACGCATTTGGCAATATAGGGTTGATGGCTTCAAACTAATCTTGTTTGATGCACACAACCATAAAGTCGGCCAAAATAGTGGTCTTATTGTTCGTGTTACCCTACTACGTATTATGTAAATGCTCTGCTTACATGTCTACCATATTACATTATGAGCATATTTTTATTACAAGCTGAAGGCCTACCAAGTCATGCTCGTTATTGTTCTTGTGCACTCTAACTTTGAAGTCCTACTCTTCCGTCATTTGAGAACCGATCATCTTGATATTTGGTAGCTATGTAACATGGGCCGGTATCTAGCCCGATTTGTTTTTCTTTGAGTCAGGACTGATTACATAATTTTTCAGTTATAGTTCCAATAAGTTATGAATTTTCTAGTGGGAGATGCGAGCATACATTTCATGGATTTATACAGTGCTCTTGTTGCCGACGGGTTACAAATTTGCCAGTAGAGGGAATGCGTGCATGAAAAGAAATCCAAAATGTAAAGTAGATTATGGACATTATATTAGTGTAATAGTATATATTTTACTCATTGTTCTAAAATGGGGTATTCTATCTACTATAAGGATTAGTGGAAACAGAAGCGTGGGTGCATTTGTGTCATTTATCATCAGTGTCATTGCACCCAGATAGTTAACTACTTATGTAACCAAAACTATTTGGAATGGTGCTAAAAGCAAAACAGATCTTCTGTTCTCTCTGAAGCATGTTTATGTTAGCACAACCTGTTTACACTTTGTCACATATGTGTAATTATGAACATTACAATTATAAATGTGCACTCTGCATTTCTTAGGACACTGAGTTGGGTTTTGCAGTTTTAATGACGCAACAAGTGCATCTGATTATACCCAATTGTGTCTTTATCCACATAGTCATTGTCATAGAAGAGGAGGAAGCCTTACATGGAAACACTTTGGACTGTGAATTGAATGTGTATTCATCAAACCAGAAGCCCCCCCCCCCCCCCCCCCCCCCCACACACACACACACACTGAACCTGGAAAACAAAACAGAGTCAGACAGATTTATTGACGCGCTGAGCATGTGCTGTATTTATCAGACAGATGCAGACAGCCTTTCATGGGTGCATATTCATTTAGGGAAGGTCGACTGCTTTGATGAAATATTTTTTTAGGCTGTTGACTGAAAATGTTCTTTGAAATTGTGTGATATAAAAAACGAAATGGTATTCCATGCAGAGAACTCTGTATGAAGTTCAAAAAGGAAGATACAACATGGTGTTGAACCATATATTCTCAGTAAATATGGAGTGAATACAGATTACAGGGACGAAACAAAAAAAGAAATAGGTGATTCTTCCAATGTTTTATAATACGTTATTTCCATTGCATCGCAACTGAAAAAAATAATGCTTAAATTAATAAAACGTTTTTGTTGTTTCATTATTCTTACTGTTTCTATTCATCCTCCATACAACCAGCTATGGTAATTGGAAAAATAGCTGGTTGCCAAGGGAAAGTAAAACCAAACAGTTGCATCTATAATATGAAGCATTAACTTGATAGAAAAAGTATCTATTAATTAACCCTGAGAGAACGACGTTGCATCCCGTCCAAAGAGTCCAAATTCCCTCAAGTGTGCACTAATGGATGGATAATTGTGTTTTCTACCAACAAAATAAAAAGATAATATATTTCCAGTTGTCCAGCAGCACCTCCCGAAAAAGTGGGTGGAAGTTTAAATCGTGGATTTTCGAGTAATACAATTGGCAGTGGTTTATGTGAAAGTTTATTTTTAAGGTGCTTTAAGACATGAGATCATAGGACTCGTAAGTAATCTTTTAACCACTGCATTATAGTGTTGTACGTTAGGGTCACTACATTTTACATTCCAATCACTGTCATTAACATGAAATCAAGTAAACTTGTAGCTGTGGAAAGAAAGTCAAGACGTTCTTGAAAGCAAGTTTGTTTAGTCAAATTCCAAAGTGTAAAAACACTTTATTCTTTGAACATTGAGACAACACTCTATGTATATAAACAATACGAATTAATTTTTTAAAGACAACTAAAGCACTCAGCTGCTATTACTCAAATCCATAGCCACGACTTAAGACATTTGTTTACTCTGTCAACCAGGATCTCCTCCAACACCAAAGCTGTGGAACATTTTCCAAACAAAAGCTTTGGTTTTCATAAACGGAAGGTTCTATAGCTCATATTGAATGGGATGCAGGTGTTTCCTTCAGTTGCCACCATTATCTCACAAAACTGAGTAGTCCCTGCACTAAATGCCATTATTTTATTTTACAAAGTAAGTATTTTCCCATTTATTTTTGTGTTGTTATCCATGACATGAAATTGTATAGGTAAAGCAGTAATTTGGAAAATGTTCATGGAAAATAACCAGAATGGCAAAGGTTCAGCCAATAATGTTATGAAAATACAACAGCTTTTTAAAAATGTAATATCAATGCTACAGTGACTTTGTTTTTTTGGGGGGTAGTGTGGACAAGAACCCTCCCAAACAAAGAATGACGTAGAGTGTGTATTTACACACATTATATACTTCACTTACATTGTAAATTAAACTACTATGTAAATCTATTTACATATACATTACATATACAATCAGTCTCACCTTGCGACTATTCTGGTGGAGGTGCTGACAGTGTAGCTGGGTTGCTCTCTTTGGGGAAAAACATGTTGATGTGTTGCTGTCTTTGTTTTTTATTTTCCTGTAAAATTCCCCTTTACAAGGGCATAACCCTGTCAATGTGATTGCTAAATTCGACAGCTGAAATCATTCAGGCCTTAGTGGCATGGCACAAAAGAGTAACCTCTGCCCTCGTGTATCATGTCCAAAAGTTTCCCCTTCACCAACACAGAAATAAATGTGAGACAGTCAACAGCGTGAAAAAGGGAATGGGTGTGGCTCACCACAGATTTTTTTTAACTTACGTCAGCATTTTGTTTTGAGTGTGACATTGAAAAGGATTGAGCAAAAGTTGCCATATTTATTAATTCATTCATACATTGTCTGTACCGCTTATCTGCACAAGGGGCACTGAAACCAAAGCCAGCCAGGTTTTCCCCACCTGGTGCCTGTAGTTAACTGGGATAGGCTCCAGCAACCCCACAGACCTTGTCAATATAAGTGGGACAGATAATGAATGAAGAATTTAGGTGCCTCATAGTGTCTTGTCACTGTTTGGATTTTTGCCAGGGATTACTTTAATCGAACCACAGAATGACCAACTTCCTCAACATTTACTCTACAACTGAACTGTATATATTTGCAAACCCCTGTTCAAGTCTCCAGCGCATACTCTGTAGTGGAAAGTATCCCTCGCTCGCTCACTCAGAGGCAGGGCTTGTACCACTATATTAAAATCTCATATACATGTATACTGCACAAAGCTAGAACCAATGAAAATATTTATATTATCAGCTTTGTGTGTTCAGCTGGTCTATCAGACTTTTCATTTTTATTTTTCATGATGCACTGAATTTCCAAAAAGTGAACAGCGAACATTATTGCAATCAAAAATATTCCCCCAAAAATAATTCATCTACATTAATCAGTTTTAAAAATTAGATAAATGTGAGATGCATAGGCATATAATAATATTTTCTTGTCTGTATAAAGGATGTGGACTGGTATTGGGCCCTTAATAAAGTGAAGCCACTGTTACTCAATGTAGTGTTTTATGTCTTGAAATAGAAATCATTTTATAGTCATGGAACATTGGACCTAATAAAACATCAAAAAAAGGTGACCAGGATTGTTTTAAAGTGCAAGAATTCAGGAAAATTTGTTCCTTTCTTTGCTCAGACGAGCTCTCAAACAGTGCCAGATTTCCTTGGATAAACAATCTATCCTTGAGTAATTTGTTTACCTTCATAAAAGTGGTAGCTGTTTTGTTGTTGTTGTTTTTTCTTCTTTTTTAATATGCTTTGATGATGTGGAGCTTCCACATGCTCAGAACCTTGACCATTGACATGTATTCATTCACTTTCTGAACGTCAGCCAATCGCAGAGCACAAGGAAACGGACAATCATTCACACTCACACTCATACTTAGGAGCGAGCAATGTAGAGTGTTCAACCAGCCTACCTTGCAAGTTTTTTTAAAGCGGGGGGAACTGGAGTACCAGGAGAAAACCCACACATGTCCGAGGATAACATCAAAGCCCACACAGAAAGGCGGGAGTCAGGAGTGAAACCTTGATCTCCTGACTTTGAGGCACACAAGTTAACCACTCTGTCACCATGCAGCGTTATATTCTTCTTATTATTTTTTCATGGTATTTAACTCTTTGCCCGCCATTGACAGTGACAGTAGTAATAGTAATAGAGAACGTGCAAACTGCACACAGTGAGGACCGACCTGGGATCGAACCCACAACGCCAGAACTGGGATGCAAATGTGCTAACCACTAGGTTCCGGAAGCCGCATCACTGACCTGTAAAGAATCATTAATCTATTATAATGCTAATAATGCCTATATTGTGTTATTCACTGGTGACTAAGAATTACATAGAAAACAATTTGTATTAGAAACGATAGGGCTTTAGTTTCCATGGAAGCAGGTTCTTTGTTTGCTACGGATAACAAAAAGCAACAAACGAACAGGTTAAAACACATGAATACAAATATGCTTGCCAGGCCAGTAGTTAGAAAACACTACACTAATACACAATTTCCTGTTGAATAATTTTAATATTGCAATGAAATTCTAAGCAGCCCGGTGGAGTGAGTGGTTAGCATGTTGGCCTCACAGCTCTGGGGTCCTGGGTTCAAGTCCAGGTTGGTCCACCTGTGTGGAGTTTGCATGTTCTCCCCTGGTCTGCGTGGGTTTCCTCCAGAGACTCCGGTTTCCTCCCACATTCCAAAAACATGCATGGTAGGCTGATTGAACACTCTAAATTGCCCCTAGGTATGGGTGTGAGTGTGCATGGTTGTCCGTCTCCTTGTGTCCTGCGATTGTCTCCAGCACCCCCTGCAACCCTAATGAGGATAAAGCGGTTCAGAAAATGAGAGGAGATGAGAGCGATGAAATTCTACAGCAAGTTACTTTAAAATGATAGCGGACCATTTTTTGGGACACAGACATCCAAAAAACGGCAGAAAAGGTTTAATAATGAAAGTAAATTCTATTTTTTTTTCAGTTGCTTTGGCCCCATCCACTAGAAAATTTTCCAAAGAGAAGATGTCGCACCAAAAATGAGCAGTCCATAAGTGTGCTGTTTTCTTGTTGCCGTGTGACCATTCTGTCAACTTGTACTTGCGAGCGCAGCATTAGAAAGCTAAAAAATGGTCTGCTGTCAAAACCAGATTTGCTGAAAAAAGTGGCAATTCATTGATGTTTTTGTGGTGGAATTTCAATGGAAAAAAACTACCAAATATATGCTAATTTATTTCTTACATGTACAATTACATGAGTACAGTCATTTTCATTTTTTGAAACATGGACTAGTTTAAAATATGAAACCTTCTGTTTGACAAAAGAGGGATAACTATAAGGAGAACCTATCGTTGACGTTGGAATGCACTGCTGCATCAAATTCTTCTGCTCTCCAGTCTCTTTATGTAAGGGAGTATCAGTATGGCATGATGCAGGAACGAAGGGTCTTGGTACTGTGAATTTATTGCCCAAAATGTATTGAGGGCTTGCAGTAACCGCCGGCATGCTGCAGCTGCAGTTACTGTTTATGAATATTCATGTTTGACGAGAGCGCACGACTCAGTGGAAGCAATATGAGGTGTTGCTGCGGCAGCTGATGCAAGAGAGCAACTACAGTATCAAGAAAAAGGGTGATTTTTTCACAACTAATAAATTTTAATAGGTTAGAAAATTCAATCCTTAAAATGAGTTAGCAAAGCAGAAGGTTATATGCTAACCCCCAATCTACCTTGACCTCAAAATGGAGGATTGTTTGTGTTTCATGCTTCACTATTTTCTGCTTTTAATGGCTACATGCAACAGTATTTGTCTACATAATGCATTTATTTTTGTACCTTGTACCCATGTGGTTGTCAAAACAATGTAATCCAGGTCTTAGAAATCCTGGGTTAAATGAAAGACAACTAGACTACATCTTGTGCTTCCAGTCGTCGTTCAAATTATTTGTTAATAATTTTCATAAATCTCATTTTAACTAAACATACAGTGCTTATTTCCATTTATTCATATATAAGCACACATCATATTTACTAATTACTGTTCCAACACGTTAAACCATGTTATGCACAAAGGTGAAAGATGCGAACTTCAGTCATTATCCTGAAAACAGGACATAGGAATTTATTGTTTTCCTTTTCAAAGCCGGCAAGTACTTTTCCATAGTTAGAGATTCCATTGATACTTGGTTCCATGATTTATTTATTTTGTATTATTATTTTCTGAGTCACTTCAGGATTGAGTTTCGTCATCTTCTTCATTTACATCCATTTCATTCCTCTTCAACTGTAATGGTAAATAGACTTTAACAAAAAGTGAATGTTAATGAGTGCAAATTAAATATATTTTCATATGACTTCTTTGTTACTAATATTTGGAGATCAGTAGTAGACAAGAAAATGCCAAACGAAATGCAGGTCTATTCCACTTTAGTTGACAAAAAAGGGGCTACTTGTGTCAAACAACAAACACAATTTTCATGGGAACAGAGCAACAGACTTAAAGTTAATGTGTGTCCTTTGCAGGTCATACCGATTAATTAGCGGGCGTCACCTCGCACATGTGACCTCGCCAAGACATGGACTTCCCTGACGAGCTCCTTCTGGCCGAGCTGAGCCACCTACAGCTCTACAATGGCTCACTCTTTCAGAACAACTTCAGCGACGCCTACAACGACACCGAACCTCTGCTGCCCACTGGTGTGAGGGTCACCATTGTGGTGGTCTATATGATCGTTTGTGTCATCGGCCTAGTGGGGAACTTCCTGGTCATGTATGTTATCATAAGGTAAGAAGATTGTTTTGTTAAAGACTGTCGTCATGGCCAAAAGTTGTGTGGCTGAAAAACATCTGCTGTGCAGTGACTGTATAAATTAAACACATTCTGAAATGCTAAGATCACTGTTGCTATAGTGATGGCGAGTGGTGAGTGGCCTGTTTTAAACAAGACATTGGTCTCATGTGATACAAACCTACTTTCAAGTGATTAAATAAGATTTCCTGCTGCAGAAACAATGCAGTTGCGTGCTGAAGCTTTCCTATCCAATTGTTACATTCTCAGATGATTCTCTAGATGAGTATTTTTTTTAAACGCATTCTCTGTGTATTCATTTATTCATTGACATTTTCTAGTGTAACCTTTTTATAAATTTCAATATTTATCTGGGAGGAACAGAATGAATTTTTTTTTGCAAAAAAAGCATATGAAGTGAATAGGAGAGACGGATCCCACTGTCTGGGATAGGCTACAGCACCCCCGGTGACCTTTGTCGCTTCCTGTCATCCCAGCGTGAATGGATTTTTATATCTTTTGCTATCTATGGCAGGGAATGAGCTAATGTTCAGTTGAATTTTTCTTTCAATTCCCAGCTTTCAGTCCGATCATTTCAAAGTTAATTTTACTCTTGCTTCGCAGTGCCAAATATTCATTGGCGACACAATAAAAATAAATACTAAATAAATAAATATTTCTTCTGATGTGTTCGCCTGCATTTTCTCCAGGTACTCTAGTTTCCTCCCACATTCCAAAAACATGCATGG
Organism: Stigmatopora argus; assembly: GCF_051989625.1. Lineage (NCBI taxonomy): Eukaryota > Metazoa > Chordata > Actinopteri > Syngnathiformes > Syngnathidae > Stigmatopora > Stigmatopora argus. The sequence goes on along the minus strand of NC_135387.1, from coordinate 7,775,752 downwards.
TAGGCTGATTGGACACTCTAAATTGCCCCTAAGAATGAGTGTGAGCGTGAATGGTTGTCCGTCTCCTCGTGCCCTGCGATCGGCTGGCCACCGATTCAGGGTGTCCCCCGCCTCTGGCCTGAAGTCAGCTGAGATAGGCTCCAGCACCCCTCACCGTGACCCTAGTGAGGATGAAGCGGTTCAGAAAATTAATGAATGAATGAAAATTTATTTTGAAATCTGCGGTCTCCTAGGCTCCAGCACCCCCCGTGACCCTAGTGAGGATGAAGCGGTTCAGAAAATGCATGAATGAATGAAAATTTCTTTTGAAATCTGTGGTCTCCTAGGCTCCAGCACCCCCCGTGACCCTAGTTAGGATGAAGCAGTTTAGAAAATGAATGACTTACTTTTATACGTTTCCAATAGTGTGGGGTATCTATCTTTGAGCAAAAACACAATTTAGCACCCGCTATTTGGCATCAGAGTTAATCTTATTTTTTTAACTATAACACTACTCTGTTCTTCTTTTAATTCGTTCTCATAAAGAGAGCGTTGATGCCCAAAGGACAACTGTTATGTTCAAGAGCATGTGGGATGTGATGGAGCCCAAACATGTTCTGAAACTTTTTATTTAAAAAATCGCAAACAAAAGACAGTCTCCTCTTACTAATGCCCTTAGTGTATCTCTTATTTTCACAGCATGATATGTAGGAGATGGCAGCCAAAGACACTTGGAGGGGTGTCATGATGACTGTGTTTTGACAGAGGGAGGCGGCAACAGTGGGAGGCGGAAAAAAGTGAAAGGGTGATGATTCATTTGAAAGACCCAGAGAGGGATTTGTGCTCCAACACAGATGATGTCATTCTTGATAAATCTAAGACATTTTGGATTTCTCTAGGGAGAAGCCTTTAGTCCCCTGATGGTGCAGTGGTTATTCCACTTGACTTTGGTGAGGATATTCTGGTTTTGTTTCCCACTCTTAGCGGTGTGATAGTGAGCGTGAGTGTTTTTTTTGTTTGTTTCATTGTGACCTGCGATTGGCTGGCAACCAATTCAGGCTCTCCCCTGCCTGGTGCCCGTGGTTGGTTAGGCTCCTATAAACCTTGTGATGATAAGTTATTGGACACTGAAACACACTTTAGATTTCCAAGCAATGGAAATACCCTTTTTAGATTATTGTTAAAGCTAATTTCTTTTTATTGACCCAGATTGCAGAAATGGAAGCAATTAGTAAATTCTGATTCTCACCAGCTCAGGCATTTGTACAGTTTATCAAAAGGTGATATCAATTTTGAACATAGCTAAGTTCTCTCTGCTCAGAGTAAAGCAAACTGTGTTGACTTAACGATAAAATTATGGGGTGAAAACAAAAAAAACATGTTGAGTGCTTTTTTTAAACCCACAACAAGAAAAATAAGGACTGCTACTGCTCCCTCTTTGTTCTCTCAGACCCTTCACAAAAGAATGCGCACCTTAGAGGGGAAAATAATCATAATGAAGTGAGTTGTGAGCTGGCCTGAGGCTCAAGCACAAGCCAAAGCCTCACTTTGAAGAAAACCTTCAATGACTCTTTCCTGTTTCCATAACAACCCACACACACAATATTTGCCCTCACCATTGGTTTGGAAATATATTCTGAGGCAAGCGTGATATGCTTTATTCAGGTACTTTAACTTCATCCCAAACTGTAGTAACAAAAATTAAAGTCAAGTGATTACATTAAATTGTTGAGATACCCCACAATTGAATGGCAACAAATTCAGTTTGCTTTTGTGCTAGAAAAGGTTACAGCTCACCCAACCATTCTAATGAGGGAATGTCAGGCCCACACTGCCCATCGAGAGAGGAGTGGAAAATGAATGAATGAATTTATATCATTTTAGATTTAAAAAATTAATTAATTGAGGGATCCGTGTTGGGGGGATCCTTCATTCCTTTATTTTCCATACCGCTTATCCTCACAGGGGTCTCAGGGGGTGCTGGATCCTATTCAGCCAATAATGGGTAGCAGGCAGGGGACACTCTGACTTGGTTTCCAGCCAATCAGAGGTCACGAGGAGATGGACAACCATTCACACACACCTAGGGGCAATTTAGAGTTTTCAACCAGTATACCATGCAGGTTTTTGGCATGTGGGAGGACACCGGAGCACCTGGAGTAAACCCACGCAGGTGCATGGAGAACATGCAAACTCCACACAGGAAGGTCTGAACGCATCGGCCATTGAACCCTCGATCTCAGAACTGTGAGGCCGACATGCAAACCACTTGCCCGTCGGGCTGCCGTTTAGGGGAACTAATTATTTGAATAGTTATAAAGAATAGAAAGAATTTTAAAAAATGAAAATTGAAAAAAATAGGTTGATATGTGTTTTCAATATCAGTTTTTCTCTTCCACTAACTACCACAACACACATTCTGTGAACTTTGTTCACAGTAAATGAGTTAAGAAAATTATGAAATTCAATTAGATGTCCATGTGTGTCTGGATCACAGAAAGGCCTGAAATGATTCCCAGTCCGGTTCTGGTGCTATAGCAATTGGGTGGATGCATGTCGTCAACATACCTGTAGACTTATAAATTTTCTCCCGTGTTTTATAAATGTTTTGATCATTTTGAAGTTGTGTACGCTATGTTGTGTTACAACTTTTCTACAGGATTTTTTTAAAGTACGTTTTTTGTAAAACTGATATCATTTTATCCATTTCGGCTCTAATCTGGATCGTCTCGGTCACTGGTAGCAGATGAAAACGTCATCGTCGACTGCTAATCATCTACAGAATCCTGAATTTAGTGCGTACTGATTGGGCACCCCGTCCACTTTGTAGAAAATGTTAGACTTTTAAATGAGTAAATATGTGCTGCGTTGCATTTGTACTTTTTTTTTCATGCTTAATAAGGGGAATCACAATCATTAATAAGGAGAGGAATTGGCTGATGTTGACAGGTATACGTCAAATGACTCTTCTTGGCTTGGTACAGTTGTATTCACATTAGATAATATTGCAATTTCAGTACTACAAGATACAAGTTCTCTTGCCTGTCTATCTGTGTTTCCATGGGTGAGGAAATGAATGCTTGATCAGATTCAGTTATGAATGATTGACAGCAATACGATACATAACATGCATCTGTTTAACTTGATGAGTTCAGTTTCCCAGAGATCATGAATTAGTCTCACTTTCAGGTGTTTGTTGGCACACTAGAAGGAAATAAATGAGAAGTTGAATTGTGCTGAGAAGTCTTTCTTGTTTTTCCTTCCATCTTTTATCATCTGATTTGACTCTTTCATCATTACGGCTCTCTTCATCTTGTAGTAGCTGTTAGTGTCGGGTAATGATTGCTATAGACGGGCAGCACCAAGCTGCAATCAGTTGTATTAGAAAACTTATCATCCATGCTCAACTCATTTGCATGCTTCATAATGGTTATGAAAAAAAGCCTGGTACAGAAAACAAGGTGTAACAAATGAGATTCCATCTTGCCAACTGGAAATGATGGCCTTTATCAGTGTGGCATGAAAACCTTTTATACTTATTTTGTAGTACTGTTTTCTCTCAGTTGTATATTATATATGAATGTGAAAAGAAAGACAGATGGACAATGACAGAAACAATTATGATAAAAGAGCTCATTTCAATGTCACAGTGACACAATAAACGTATCTGAGGAACTAAATGGGCTAGTGACCAATCCAAGCTCAACCATATCAGTCATGCAAATGAAAAAAAGGGCCGAATACCAATTTTTGCTCATATCTAAATATCTGCATGGATTAAATGCCATGAAGGGAATATCTATATACTGTATTTTCTCATCAATAATTACATCATGACTGGCAGCGTGGGATCGATGGTGAGTGTGAATGCTTGTGTGTACTCTACGAATGATTGCCGAGCAGTTTAAGGTGTACTCTGCCTTTCGCCCAATGCTTGCTGCTATAGACTCTAGCGCCCTGTGACTCTGACAGCGATAAGCGGCGTCTGAAATTCGATGGATGGATGTCAAAAAATAAATAAACATGCGTCGTACTGAACAATTAGTTGCATTTTGCGGTAAATGGTATGTTTATCAAGTAGCCATATACAGTTACTGGTATTAGGCTACAAAATAATTGAATAGTTGTCTTGGCAAAATAAACTTGTTAAAAAAATCTACACCATAAAACTGCTGCATTATTTTTTGGCCCATCTGTATCTCTTTTAAGATGATTACAGGACACATTCTTTTATTTCTGAATAAGGAAAAATCCGACCAACACTCCTATTAGCTCAGCTGTAGTAGATTCACATTCGCCAATTTAGGTCCCTGCTTCAGCTTCTTTTTTTCAGGGATCAACTTGCCTCCAAACAAACATTTGTGTGTCGTCCTTTATCTGCTCAGGTCTCATATTTGCATTATCTCTGCCCTGGAGACAATTTAAGACATTTCAGAATGCTGTAGCTACTTGTGTAGCCTAGAAAACTAATTCTAAAAGGTTGGAAAAACAAGTCAAGGCCCTTAAAAATAATAAACTTTTTATTGTAAAAATCTTATTTTTTATTGTAAATTTTTTTTGAAAGTGCGTAACAACCCCATTCCCACCCAAAAGATATATTTTTGTGTATGAGAAACACCATTTATTCACATCAGGAGGAAATATTGGATGTGGTTGGGCACTCTCACATGCATTCCTAGGGTGATATTTTAAATGTGTGCACTCAAGCCTTTGGATTTTGAGAGCTATTTCCTCGAATGAGAAACTCAGGTGACAAAAAAAAATCTTCAAGTTACTGTGGCAAGAAAGTAGTAGAAAGGAGATTGCTGCTGCTTGCTTCTATATGTTCAAATTTCCCAAATTGCTCCATTAAACAAAATACTATTGAATATGCATCTGCACTGTCAAGTATCTACATAGACAGAGACATATGCTGTGGGTTCTTTATGTTGTTGTTGGTTTGTGTGCAATCTTTAGCTCTTGAATATGTAAAAAATAAGTAGAACTGTTTTTCTCGTTTGTGTAATTCAAGTATGGCACTTAAATTGAGAACAATCATAAATTTTGTTTCCTCAATAGTTGTATTCATGTGGTTGTCATCCACTTTTTTGTTTGACATTGGACTTTGTCTCAAGAGGCTTAAGGTTGGGTCTCCTAAACTTACAAGTTTTATGATCATGTCACACTTGGCCAAGGGCAACTTACCTCTTACTTTTCTGTCATTTGTTTTGGGATCACTTGTTAGCCCTGTACACATTCTGGCCCCTGGTGTTAGCTCCTCGGTCCACCAGCTTTACGTCTTTTCTTGTTTTCGGTGATAAATCTACTTCATTGTGTTTCTTCCGTCTGCCACCTCCTGATCCTCCAAATTTGCTGCTCTGAAATAGGACGAATTCACTACTTTTTGCTGCTCCTGCCGAAATGGCCACAAATGCTCAATGGTGACGATATACAGGGAGTGGGTTTCTGCGTGGCAACACTCCATACTGCTACTGTTAGTTTAACAAATTGCTCTGCTTTAAAGGCAGCAATCTTGTGACAAAAAGGTCACATTGTCATATCTTCTTCTTTCCCCCTTGACATGACCGTGAGCGCGCCACTTGGGTTTGCCAGCCAAATTAACAAAAGGCAGGGGCTCTGCTACCTGTTGATGGATGACAGGCGGCTTGACTCTTGCCTTAACAGAAGCCAAAAGCTATTTCGATTGAAGTAAGTGTGAGATGTGAGCGAGACGGCAGCCCTTCAGTGTCATTGGGCCATTGTCCATCGTGTTTTCACATAATTATGTTGTCACATTAATGTATTATACATATTTGTTCATTGCTGTTCTTCGGTTCGTGATAACCTGACAGGAATATATTGTTTACCTTTCACCACCGGTGAGTACTTTTCCATTGTGTGCTATTTCCTTCCTCACCCCAAGAGCTTGGGTTGAACTTGCTCATTTGCATAATAATCGTTGCGAGGTTGGCTTGGGCAACGTTTGGGACTAGCTCATGAAGAGAAGGTTTTCCTTTTTGTTCTTCCTCAGGGACCCGGGCCTCTGGAGTGTGCAATTTGGGCTTTTCATGACCTTTGTTTATATTCTCTTTAGTACATTATTCCCCATTTTTATTTTTTATTCGTGTGACTGTGTTATTTATTGCTGTTGGGATTGTATGCCGTCATCTTCTGTTCATTTAAAAGAGTTGAAAAACCTGTAAAAAGAAAGAGTCCACTCAGGCAATTTTTGGTTTGACCTTTTTCTTTTCATTTGCTCTTTGAGCATTGCTGAAATCTTTTAAATTATAAAACATTATATTACCTGCACATGCATATATCCTTTTACCCTGAAATTCAGACTATTGAGAGATTTGTTTTAGTCGAAGAGGAAGATATCGTTTTAATGGCAAATGACACTAATCTCGATTTATTGGCAAAAAGTATGCACTAGTATAGAGTTGATGGTTGTCAGGTGCACTATCGAATGTACCGTCGCAAAACCAGTGCATACTTTTTGCCAATAAATCAAGATTAGTGTCAGTCGACGAATTGTCCGTCGACGACATGTCCGGGCACCAAGAAATTGTGTGCAAAATTTATAAAGTAGCTTGTTGCTGCATTAATGTGCATTGATTTAATTGGCTTGGATCATTTTTGTTTGTTGAAAAGCCTGTTACGTGTGTCTCTGTGCCTGTGTGCACTCCACTAATGGTTTGGACTAATATGCTGAGGGCAGTCATCAGAGGTGCCAGCCGTCTCATCAGAGATCAGAAACCCAGTGTCGTGTTCAAGGACATTTGAAGATGGTGACTATTGTGCACCTTTGCGCCTTCTTTGTAATTTCTTCCCTTGATATATTTCAGTTGTTTTTCTTTTACTGAATGTCTCTGGTTACTCAGCAACATAATTTCTAGCTCATTTAACAGAGCAAACCTTATCTTGTATGTGTGTGGATTTCAGGATTGGGGTGGTGAAAATGCATCTGAATAAAACAAATCCATTAAATTGATTTGAAGTGAAAAAGGTACGAGCATATAAATTGGCATCCTTTGCCGAGTGTGGCTGTAAACAATGGCGACCATAGAAAAGCAATTCAATTGGTTTTTATTTGATATAAAACATAAACTTGTATTTTGTAAGTATTTCAAAACTGATGATGGAATTTTTTTAGCTTTAATGAACTACATTATTGTGTTGTATCTGCATTCTTGTTAATTTGTCGTTGCTTGTATAAATTGTCTTATGTAGTGCCAAATATCAAATTAATCACATTGGGGTTGAACCTAGACATCAAGGACCACCTTGTAATATTGTTGCGATTTGGTCTTCTTACTGAGGCAATGAATGCAGTGTTAGACTTTCAGCTATTTGACATCTTTGACATCAGCCCTTGTTACTATCATCCCTCCATCTCTGTAGAGATTGTCGCCCTGTGAATAGCTTTATTGAAGAAAGATGTGTTGACATCATTAAGGAGGATTGTAATAACTTTGCATGTTAGACTGTCATCAAAGAAACATGGCTTGAAAAGGCTCATGGTGTAGCGCTAAAGAGTCTGGAGGAGCTTTGTCGTAAAAGTGCATTAAGGGTGCGCTTGTCATTACAAAAAAAGAGCAACATTAAATAATGTATTATAAAGGACAAACAAGAAGCAATGCAGGTTTTTTTGATCACCTTCTTTCATATGTGCCTCATTTCATGTCTCACTTTCCAATTATGGGGGGGGATGCTTGACATTTCTGTAGGCCTGCTAGAAGGCCTTGGTGTTGCCAACTCAAATTCTGATTGGTTAAAGCAGCTGTCGGACCAACACTTTATCCATGGGACGGGGCCCGAAGAACTGATTATGAAGGCCCGTGGGTAGATTTCTGACCCTAGCAACAAATAATGGCTGAAATGTGATTGGTTAAATGCTTCAATATGAAAACACAATCTGGAAGCAGCGCAACCAGGGGGAAAGCACTGGAAAGAAGTTGACAAATATTTCTGCATTATTTAATAAGTATTCATGGACATAATCCAATTAACATAAGCTTCTGATTCATATATATTTTTAGGCCAGTAGAGAAGGCCATTCCTGTTATCCAGAAACCATTGAAGTTGGTCATATTGCTACATTTGGGAAGGAAACCTGTTAGAATGTAGGAGAATGTTGAGATAGAGAGAAAAGTTTTTTAAAGCAAAGTCTAAAGAAGTTTGTGGATGGAAAGTGTCTCTTCATAAGAAAATGGCATGCTCAAAAATGTACCAACACCACAGAAACCTGGTGATAGAGCAGAGCACACGTTCATATTTGCAAGTATCATGTTAAAAAGCAGGGAGATATTAAGGCAGTTAACTCGTAATTTTGTAGCCTGGTTTGAAGGTTTACAGCAGTTTTTTTAAATTAAAATGTGTTAGTCTGTTGATTTAAGATCCAATGTGATTATTCCTAAAGATGCGCTATGTTATACTCTGAATGCACATATTTCAGTCTGAGGGTTTTTGTCATCCTCATGCTTTGAAGACACTTAAGTCAAATCCAGCACAACTCACCCCTGCATAAGAAATGACATTTGGATCTGATCAAATTTACTTAACAAAAGTGTCTAATTACTGTCAATGGGATTTTAGTTTACAGTGGTACCTCGAGATACGAGCTTAATCCGTTCCGGAACTGAGCTCGTATGACGAGATTCTCGTAACTTGAGCAGACGTTTTCCATTGAAATGAATGGAAAACAAATTAATTCGTTCCAGCCCTCTGAAAAAAAACACCAAAAACAGGATATTGGATTGGAAAAAAAGGTTTTATTTCTTCTAATTCGCCATCTATTAACAAAGTAACACATAACTAGTGGTTTAATAGATTTCGCCGACGGGAGACAGAGACGTTTGGGGGCATGGGGGGGTGGGGTTCGTTTTTTTTTCCACGACAACGCACTCGTAAACGGAACAAACAATTTTAAATTAACTTGGATTAATATATACAGACACTCAAACATACAATTAATGTAAGTTTACAAAAACTGAATTCTAATTTTGTTGTAATCTTTTGTTACCTTCGTTTTCCGGGTTGGCGGTTTGCCACGCCTCCACCCTCACGTTCGCTATCGATGGACTGTTTCCTGTTGTATTGCCTTCAAAATATTCCCAAAATGATGCACACAAATGTCCTCACAATAGGATAACGCACGACCACTTGCCAACGAGAAATAGTCTTTAAAGAACGATCGCGGGAGCTTCTTTCCTTAGAAAGAATAACAGGAAATACAATAGTTGAGCTTACCCACGTATTGATTGTGGGTAATGAAGTTTTATTCTGAGAAAGGTTGCCATTGCCTATGGGTGTTGTGTGCACGAGTATACTTCATTACCCAGAAAGCCCTCTTTTTGCCCGCGCATGCGCGTTGTGCGTTTCCTGGTCTTAGGAGAAACTCGTCTGAATTAATCGTTCCGTGCTCGTAGATATTGTTATACACGAAAGATATGCAAAAAAGACCTGGCTTGGTCGCATCACGAAATTTTGATCGCATGACGGGCGAATTATTCGATCGAAATTTCCGCCGTAAGACGAGAATTTTGTATGACGAGCGGTCGTATGACGAGGTACCACTGTACTTGCATTGCTACCAAAAGAAACTTGGTCAGCTTCTGACAGGGCATAATAGACTTAAAATCAAATGGATGTCAGTACCAAGAAACTTGCAAACTAAGATTTCCACAACTTTGTGATACAAACTTTGCAAATCAGCTCAAGGAATGGCCTTTTTCCACTCCAGTGTAATTGTGTGCATTATTGTGGTGTGAGAGAATATAATATCCCTGACCATGACTTTTAAATAGTCTTGAGGGCAGACATATTTTCATTCATTCAGTAAAATGGCCTCAGTTTTGCGAAATTACGCAACTGCAAACTCCTGGTGTTAATTTTTCTTCCTGCCACTTGGGAATAGACTAAAGAATGCACCTTTGCATAATTTTAATTAGCAACTGCCATTAATAAATTGGGCAAACTTATGTTTGAAATAAAATTAAACTCTACTCTATTAAACCCATTCTCTATATCCTCACTAGGATTGTGCAGTACGTTTAAGTAAATTGTGAATTCATTACCAATCCTCTCCAGGGGAAAACTAGACAATCATTAATGTTAATGTTTATACTTACAGACAATTTAGAGTCTTCAATTAACCTCTTAAATGTTTTTGGCACGTGGGAGACCATAATTATGCAGCAGACCTGATACCCAGCTAGCCACCATACCACCAGAAAATACTGAGAAAATCGTTAATTGCACTAATGACGTTTTTCTGGACCGATTTATCCTCATTAGGGTCGCGGGGGTTGCTGGAGCCTATCTCAACTGACTCCGGGCCAGAGGTGGGCGACACCCTGAATCGGTGGCCAGCCGATCGCAGTGCAAAAGGAGACGGACAACCATGCACACTGACACCCATACCTAGGGGCAATTTAGTGTGTCCAATCAGCCTACCATGCATGTTTTTGGAATGTGGGAGGAAACCAGAGTACCCAGAGGAAACCCACGCTGGCCCAGGGAAAACATGCAAACTCTACACAGGTGGACCGACCTGGATTTGAACCAGAGCTGTGAGGCCAATGCGCTAACCACTCATATGCCGGGCCGCTATATATATATATATATATATATATATATATATATACAGTGGTACCTCGACATACGATCGTAATCCGTTCCGAGACTGAGATCGTATGACGAGATTCTCGTAACTCGAGCGGACGTTTCCCATTGAAATGAATGGAAAACAACTTAATTCGTTCCAAACCTCTGAAAAAACACCAAAAACAGGATATTGGATTGGAAAAAATGTTTTATTTCTTCTAATTCGCCATCTATTAACAAAGTAACAGATAACTAGTGGTTTAATAGTAATAAAATGTGTTTAATCTAACTAAAATTGGGCAGATTTCGCCGACGGGAGACAGAGACATTTGGGGGCGTGGGGGTCGTTTTTTTTTTCCACGACAACGCACTCGTAAACGGAACAAACAAATGTAAATTAACTTGGATTAATATATACAGACACTCAAACATACGTTTAATGTAACTTTACACAAAACTGAATTCTAACTTTGTTGTAATCTTTTGTTACCTTCGTTTTCCGGGTTGGCGGTTTGCCACGCCTCCACCCTCACGTTCGCTATCGATGGGCTGTTTGCTGTTGTACTACGTATTCCCTTCAAAATATTCCGAAAATGATTCACACAAATGTCCTCACAATAGGATAACCCACGACTACTTGCCAACGAGAAATAGTCTTGTAGTACATTTTAGCGATCGCTCCGCTGCTCATAAAGACCGGCTCGCAACTCCCTCGTTGTAATGGCTCTGGTCGCAACCGCTTTGAACAGCGCCTATGAGAGAGAGTTGCGACCAGAAATATTAGAGGGAATTGCGAGCCAGTGCCGCTGATGTTCTTAGGAGCAGCGAACGAGAAGTAATATAATACTCCTCGTATTAGATAAAAATAATAACAGGAAATGCAACAGCTGAGCTTACCCACGTATTGATTGTGTGTAATGAAGTTTCATTCTGAGAAAGAGTGCCATTGCCTATCGGCGTTGTGTGCACGAGTATACTTCATTACCCAGAAAGCACTCTTTTTGCCCGTGCATGCGCGTTGTGCGTTTTCTGGTCGATGCGTAGGAGAAACTCGTCTGAATTAATCGTTCAGTGCTCGTAGATATTGTTATACACGAAAGAGATGCAAAAAAGACAGTGCCATGGCCACCTGGCTTGGTCGCATCACGAAATTTTGATCGCATGACGGGCGAATTATTTGATCGAAATTTCCGTCGTAAGACGAGAATATTGTATGACGAGGTACCACTGTGTATATATATATATATATATATATATATATATATATATATATATATATATATAGTTTACATAACTTCTGACAGTATATTTTCCATTCTTGCTATGAAGAGCCAACACAGTGCTGAATGTGGTGTGTGAATAATTCAAAGTGATGATTAATATTTGAAAGCGAACAGCACGCTGGATGAAAGAGTAATCAGATTGCTGATTCCTTTCATCCTTTTCCCTCCCTCCATCTTTAATGGAGAGAGGAGGAAACATAGAGGACGAATAGACTCGGAAAGGTGCAATATGGGAACTAGCAATTGGAGAAATATTTATATAATATTTATGAGTTGGAGAAGGTGCCATCAACTTTCAAGTGCAGCATCCGCTGGAAAGAAAGTAAAGGAAAGAATGTTATCTGCTTTTTGCGATGGTCTGTTTGTGTTGTATAATATTGAGTCCTCTAGTGAAGTTAGAATACAAATAATTTTTCCAAATAATAATTTGTTCCCGAAATCAGCAAAATCACCATTCATAGCCAGTCTAGCAATCAGCAGCAGCTGCATGCCAGCTAAACAACTGTACCCTATTGTTCCCTAACGATCTCGAGTCTCCACTGAAAGCAATATCCAATAATCCCCATAACACCCATATGAGATGATGATTAAACAATAAGTCATGAATGACTGCTGCCAGACATTCGCAGTCTAAATTTATTGATTGTCTATTATCGTCAATGGAAGCCACACATTAATTTACAATATAATGTTAAAGCAGTTACAAAATATGAAGGTTGTTGTTTCATTCGTTCAAGCGTTGTATAAACGATATGATGACCAAATTACTCTGTGATTGATCAAAGGAAAAAAAACTATTTTAGACCAGAAGAAAAGTGGAAAATCTCACTCGCTTTGTTGTTATTCTTGCTTAGGACACTAAAATGGCTGCTCCCTCACTAGCTATTCTTAGAGAGATTAGAAGGAAATTTAACAGGTATACAGTCGTATGTCTACTTACGAATGGCCCTAGGTACAACATTTTCAGGTTGAGAAACCCTTTGATATGCAAATGACCATCCCCACATAAAAAAAACAAGATCCAAGTTACGGAATCCCCCAAAACATAAATGGATTTCCTGTATCTGTTATATTATTTTTAAATCGTCCCGGTAAAATTGCGGCCTGCTCTACTTCCTCTTGGAGCCTCCCACAACAACAACAACTCTTTTTTATGTTTGTCGTCATGGAGTTTTTTTTATTTAAAATGCAAATGAAATGAATAAGCGGGCCCTGTTCTTAATCACAAAACAGAAGATAAGAAAGTGGCATGAGGTTGACTGATATTGCAAGGCAAACCCACCTAGTAGCATCACTAGGCTGATGGAAGCTTTAAAAGCGATGACTCCTTTGCATGGCCCTTTGTCAGTCCTTTTTAATGCTAAATTGTTTTGAATTTTTAATTTGAACATTAGCTCCATCCTTACTGTACTGCACGAATAGAACAAATAGATGCTTTTGCATCCTTGCTATTAATTTTAATATAGTAATCCCCCAATAAATAATTTTCTTATCATTTTCTTTCATCTGTGTCTGTTTCTCACATCTTTTATACAAAAGTAGGACACTGATCATTTTTACAGGGATTAGTTTGTATTTTTGGGACAACCGGGCAACAAATTACAGAATTTACATATAAAGTACTGTTCTACTTATGAAAAATCTGAGGTATGAAAAAAGTTCTGCAAATTAATTTCGTGAATTAAGATACAACTATATTCTGAGGGTATATATTCCTCTTCAGAGCCCTATATTTAATTTTTTGTTCATTCATTCATTCATCCCATACCGCTTATCCTCACAAACGTTGTGGCGGCTGCAGTTAAATACTGGACTTATTGTTGCCTGTAAAATCCAAGTTATCCAGGAGGTGGCATTCACAATCCATAAATGTCTATGTAGTGGAACAATTCTTCGCAAAACAAGAAATGTGTAATTCATGCCCTAAAAGAGGTCCAGAACGGCTATTTTACCTGACTTAACCACTCATCCTAATTTGCATGCCAATCCTCAATTTGCAGATATGAATTGTTATGAATTTCAACAAATCTGTGATTAAGCATATTTGTGTTAATGAAACCTTAATACTTCCAATTCTGTCCAATGATGCCATAATCAGTCTGTTTAAATTGAGACTTTAAATGAATGCTGCAATGTCTGATAAACACTGCCGCACCCATCAGCCTCTCTAACCTCCTCACTTCAAACAGCAGAGTGCCTTTGTGCTTATTAATAGAGCACCACCACCACCACGCTCCCATTTGTTATGCGGATAAAATGAAACTGTGTCTGGATATTTATATATATTTATATATGTAGTATATACAAGTGTATGTGTTTATGTGTGTCTATAGATACACTAAAATGAAGACGGCCACCAACATCTACATCTTCAATCTGGCTCTGGCTGACTCTCTAATCCTTGCCACATTACCATTCCAGGTCAGCACTTGATTGATTCTTTGTTTGCGTGTGTGTTTATCTAAAGCAGCATCAAGATGTTTGTCAACAAAAGAAGACGCATAAAAACATTTAAATTGCTTCACACTTTTACGAGACAATTCAAAGGTATGAAGTATTTACAATATATTTTTCATTAGTATGATACTGCTAATAATTCATAACAGATGATCACTTCAGTCCCATAATGGGAAATGAAAAAGTCCTGATGACTAGTTAAAGATTATTCTCATAATGAGTATCGATCCATTGTGGTAAATTTAGGTATCGAATGGAAACACAGCACAGCATAATGACGAGTAGCTTTGAGTTGGTGGTGTTAAGCAAGCACAATATGTGAAATAACACAACTAACAGTAAACCAAAGATCACAGGAATATATTCTCTATCCTCTGCAAGAAACAACATTTCTTACTTTGTCTTACTGTGGATTGACAGTCACTTCAAGTATATCCATGTTTGTTTTACACCAACTCCATGTGGGAAAGACACAGTAAACTGCAGTAATTTCCATTGAATTGACAAAAAATGGTGGTATTTATTGTTTGATTCTTTGCATTATGTTAAAATATTTTTCATGTGAACAATTTAACAGGCTGTTTGTGCAATCTCACTAACAACTGACAAACATTCAAGTGACCTCAATCTTTAGCTTTTCAAAAGTCATGAAGGCCCAATGATTATTTACATGTTTAATTAATGTGCAAAGGAAGTCTAATCTGAGTAAGGATCATTTAACAGCTCCAGACAAAGGTGAATTGGTTTCACGCTCCACTTCACTGAATTATGATCTCTCACTGAAAGTACTAGATTGTAAATGGGACCTCCATTAGCTTAATGTTTTACTTGGTAATGTTTCCAGGGAACAGATGTGTTCCTGGGATTTTGGCCTTTTGGTAATGCCCTGTGCAAGGCGGCAGTGTCCATCGACTACTACAACATGTTCACCAGTATCTTCACGCTGACAGTGTTGAGTATAGACAGGTATGTGGCTGTCTGCCACCCTGTCAAAGCTCTGGACATGAGAACACCTCACAAGGCAAAGGTACAACATCCACTAAACATATGAACGTATGTGTGTATGCAAAATACAAATCATTATTCATCTCTGAGTAATGCCAGATGATATTTTCCCAGCACTTTTTATTGATTATTTTTTTCATTACATAGGACTCAGCTTAGATTTGCATGCGTATCATCCTCACAGGCTCACAGATGAACTGGAGCGTATCTTAACAAACGATATTCAATGTCAATGTGCTGTATCTGTTGTCACTGACTTACTTGACAAAACAAATATTATAACTATGCATATGAGACGAAAATTCGAATTGACTGGAAATCCGTTCGACAAGTGTAGTATTGTTAGCAAGCTCCTCATTCCAAACGAAATCTGCTAGTAATACAGAGATAGTCGAGCTGTACACTGGCTAAAGTGAGGCTAGGAATCGACCATTCATATCTGATGCTTCACAAAGACTCAAACCCTCTGAGTGCTCACATAAATAAGCTCCAACTTTAAAATACAAGCAGCACCAATTAACTTCTTCCATTTTTACGCTTGAGTTAAAATAAGTGAGTTAGAATAATAACTCAAGCGTTAAAATGCTTGAGTTATTATTCTCCAATGTTGAAGCTGACCAGCCTATTTCTGAAATCGTGAGGGCAGCGCACTTGACTTGCTATCAAATATGTACACATGTGCGGCATCGATATTCAAGATATTCATTGTTGTCCAGAAAATACATCACCAGACTCAAAATTTACTCAACTTCAAATATTATTATCGTTACCTACCTGTTCAACGCTTTACTCTGTAAACATGATCAAATGTTGTACTTTTTTTTACTTGCCTTGTTTAAGATTAAGACCACATTATTGCTAATTTGTTACCATATTCCCCCCACTGTCAACACACTAGGCTTATTTGTCTGAAAATGGTTTAAGGCCAGTGGAACAAAATGGTTGGAATTATCACTGCTGTCTTCTGACTTTTAACATCAGAATTAAAGATTGAAAAGTCAGAATTCTCACTGTAAAGTCAGAATTCTGACTTGAAAGTGAGAATTCCGACCAATCTTCTTTTTGTTTCTTTCACTGTCCGTAATCATTTTGTGTAATATTTAGAATAATATTAAGGTATATATTTCTGTCTTAATTCTTACATTGTCTGACCACCTCCAAAAAGGGATCTCAACAAAATTATAATAATAATCGGACATAGGCCCCTGTTGTAGTTATCACAACACAAAAAGCCTACTTGTCATCACACATATATTATAGTAACAGCAATAAATTGGAGAACAAATAGCAAAATAGGTGACTTTTAATGTAACATATCAACAAATAAATGGGCCTAAACTGCACAAAGGCGAAATTGTTCACAAAGCTCTCGATCTCATTCCAATCACTACCAATTCCATTTAAGTATTTATCTTTGGAATAAGTATTGGTTCTGAACTTTTGAGGTAGAGGACATACAGAGAGCACCCATTGTCAGTAGAATCATGAATAAGCCCATCTAAAAGTGTGTTTTATAGTCTAGAAAATTTAGTAAATTCTTGTCACTTTTTTTCAGGTGGTGAATATCTGTGTGTGGGTATTGGCTTCGTCCTTTGGCGTTCCGGCCATGGTGGTGGGGAATGTCGAGGTGGATCATAACAGTGAGTGAAAAGAGCATTATATTTTCATGAATGCTCTATTTTTCATCTGCACTATAAGTGTGTGCGAGTATATAGCTATCTCTGATTATTATGCAAAACAATACAAAAATTTTATAATGGTGCTACACAGCATTTTTTTTTCATTATCCATTACTGAAGAAGGTACAAAACGGCTCGAACCTATCGTTCAGCAGGACCCTGTGGAGCTGCGTTATGAATCAACTTGGTTCCAAATGTGCTTGCTCCGGGTTTTTATAGCTTTTATGGTACACCATTTCACTAATGGGTTTGAGACATGTGATTTATGATCAATCACATTATTTGCAGACAAAGTGACTCGTCATGGTCGATGTTATGAATTCTCGCACTGTGGCATATGGGAGAATGGGACCTGTTTTATCATCTGCAAAACTTGCTAATACCTCATATATCAGTTCGGGGCGCATAATTAAGCATTGGATAGGATTTATTTACTCACCTGCACTGAGTACTTGTTAGTTTGAAATACGGTGTTTATTTGAAAGAAACCTTTTTACTATTGGATCCTCAAAAAGTCTCTCCCACTGTACATGAGCAGCTAAAAGTTTTACAAGGTAATATACAATGTGGGTTAATAATGAAGTTGCCTTGATCTATTATTTGGCAAACTTTTGAATCACATGGTTTATTAAAATGTATGCTGAATCAATCATAAACAATATATTTTGAAAGATCTATTTTCCATAGTGAGCATGGATACTTTACATTAGTGAACAATAGCCACGCTTATTAGAAAACCTGTACATACAAAAATGGGCAGAATGTAACTTGACCATTGTTTGAGTGAAAATTAACTTTGTTCTTACAGATCAATGACTTTTCACCATTCCTTGATCCGAACGTCTTATTTTAGTGGTTCAGTACTGCATTAGTGAAATCACATTGTAGTCAATTGGTTTAGACCTTTGACAGCATTCAATCACGTGGGGGGGTGCAGGAGCCTATCCCAGCCAACCACAGGAAGAGGGTGGGGGACACCTTAAACTGGTTGCCAGCCAATTTCGGAGCACAATGAAGTAGATAACCTCTCACATTCACAATCATACTGCAAATGAGTGGGAATCGAACCCAGACTGCCAGGAACAAAGTTAGGCAGAAGAACCGTTGCACCATTGGGTGCCCATTTAACAGCATATTAAAGAAAATAACTGGCTGGAAGCGGCTCGAGTGGTTAGCACATTGGCCTCACAACTCTGGAGTGCTGTGTTCAAATCCAGGTCGGTCCACCTGTGTGGAGTTTGCATGTTCTCCCCGGGTCTGCTTGGGTTTCCTCTAGCTCAGGGGTCTCGAACTCAATTTACCTGGGGGCCGCTAGAGGCCGAGTCTGGGTGAGACTGGGCCGCATCAGGATTTCCACAAGAAAAGCACTGATAAAACTTTCCAACGTTATCAAATATCTTTATTTTTTAACAAAAAATAATGAATTAAATAAATTAACTTAAAGATGAATAAAAAATAAATCAATCAGTAATATAAAACCAAATAATACTAATGAGCATACAGTAGATATACACTGGCTGGCTAAGTAGAGAAAATGAATTATTTTTATTCCGTTTCAAATGTCTGTATTAACAGCTCTTTAACCTTTAACTTTCTGAACTTGAATGGAACATTGAACATGAAATATTCTGAACACGGCTTCTTTTGCCTACTCCTTGCTGCTAGAGACCTGGCAGCGCTTCTTCTCACATAGTCACATTTGGCTTGAGGGAGGAAGCAGTGGAGACCCTCAGTAGAGCTTGAAGATGCTCATCAGTAAGTCTGGACCTGTACTTGGACTTATTGAAGTTCAAGGTGGAGAAGAGCTTCTCACACAAGTATGTGCTCCCAAAAAGGCACATGGTCCGCTTGAACCTTCGGGAAAGTTCAGGGAAGCTGGGGGTCAACTCTCTCAAAAATTGCCCAAGCTTGTCTGCTTCTCCACTCACCTCCCTGAACTTGGCTTTGAGTGCAGAGTTGCACTGCAGGTCAATGAGCTCCATTTGAAGCTCAGGAGGGGCATCTTGCACATCAAAGGAGAAGGGGTCCGCAAAAATTTGAAATGTGGCTTTGTGTGTCTTGAAGTCTGCAAATCTGTGATCAAATTCCTCCTGTAGCTTCGAAATGGCCTCAACATACTTCTCACCACTGAATGGTGTGCCTGCATCCACGAGAGCCTTGCATGCTGGGAAATGGCAAAGGTTTGTCTGAGAGAGCTGGGCTTTCCATAACACAAGTTTAGTGCAGAATGCTCTCACGTTGTCATAGGCAGCACTGACAAGTTGCCCCTGGCCTTGTAGCTTCTTGTTCAGTACATTAAGCTCATGTGTGATATCAACAAGAAAAGCCAAGTCCATGAGCCATTTGGGATCACTTAGCACAGGATCAATCAACTCACAAACGGCGTAGCTAGCTTTGACTGCTGCATTACTGTCTTTGGTAGCCTTCTTGAAGAGATCCTGTTGCCTCAGAAGACGTGTTTTAAGACTGGCAACCTGGTTGGCTCTCTCATCTCCCTGGTATTTTTCGTACTCCTCAGCATGTCTCGTAGTACAATTACGTTTCAAATTGTATTCCTTGTGCACCGCAACTTTTTCAGTGTAAATGAGACACGTCGGGGTGCCCCTGTGTTCAACAAAGAAATATTGCACTCCCCACTTTTCTTGAAACTGTCTGTGCTCATCACCGACCTTTCTCTTCACGGCAGGCTTTGAAAGAGACATCTCTGGGGCTCTGTAATGTTTTTCCACTTGGAATGAGTCTCGGGTTGATCTTTCACATTCAGTCGCGCGGGTTTGTGGCGCATGTGCACTTTCGCTCTCCGTTTCAATCGCAGAGATGGCTACAGACACTGACACAGGCTGGATCACGGATCATAGCGCCTCATTCAGTTCTATGCTGAGAGCAGCGGAGGAGTGTGCGCGCCGAGCGGAGTGATCGGCCTCACGGCTTCTCCTCCGCCCAGCTGATTGGAGGAATGAATGAGTGAGTGAGCGAGGCACTGGACAGCCTGGCCGATGTCCCGCCCTCCAGAGCCGTATACCTCACCGTGATTGGTTCATTCAGCTCCGAACCAAAGTTCCCTCTAATTTTTTGTTGGTCTGAGCAGAAAGACAACCTCCCTGAGCGCACTGAGTACCAGTGTGAGCGACATCATCGGTACTCGGATGATTCGCCTAAAGACGTTTCGCCGACGGACGTTTGACAGACGGGCAGGTCGCCGAATGGACGTTCCACCGAACGTTCATTCGGCCGAACGGAGGTTTCGCCGAAACGGGATTCGAACGCTCGCCCCGCCGGATCGTGTGTGTACAAGTTTTTCAACCTCGGCCCGCGGGCCATATACGGCCCGTTAGGATTTTTAATCCGGCCCGCCGCCGGTGTTGTCCAAATTATAGTAAAAATCAATGTTCGTCTACCATCAATGGCAGTCCAGGAATAAGCACTCTTGGGCAGGCAGATGTAGCAGAACCGAGCCGTAAAATGACAGCAATTGGGTCAAATCCATCCTAAAACAGCATTTAATGATTAAATACAAATACTGGATGATATCGCGATGGAGGCAAAAAAACGTCTATAGACGTCCATTCGCCAAACGGCTCAAAATGCTCTCAAATTCGGTCAAATCCAGCTGAAAACAGCGTTTAATGATTAAATACAAATACTAGTATTTGTATTTAATCATTAAACTAACAAATACTAGTACGACCTGTCCGTCTGTCAAACGTCCGTCGGCGAAACGTCTTTAGGCGAATCATCCGGTCACGACATCATCATTGCTCGCTATCGGCACACCAGTATCACACCTGCCACAAGCAGGTGCATGTCAATGTTCCCTCTAATTTTTCATGTAAAACATGCTGTAAAACAAGAAAAACATGAGTGGACAGAGCTACTGCCACTGGCTGCCACTTAAACGGCGCCATCATGGGGAAAGGGGTAAAAAAAATAAAATAAAATAAAATAAATTTTTTTTTAAAAAAAACAAATCGATCTTTCATATTAAGACGGGGGCCGCAAATTATCGTCCCGCGGGCCGCAAGTTTGAGACCCCTGCTCTAGCTACTCCGGTTTCCTCCCACATTCAAAACACATGCATGGTAGGCTGATTGGACACTCTAAATTGCCCCTAGCTATGATTGTGTGCGTGTCTCCTCGTGCCCTGCGATCGGCTGGCCACCGCTTCAGAGTGTCCCCCACCCCTGGCCCGAAGCCAGCTGGGATGGGCTCCAGCACCCCCGCGACCCTAGTGAGGATAAAATGGTTCAGAAAATGAATGAATAATTGACTGGACAAAAAAACAAATCATGGATGTTCATGACTCGTAGGGATGTTCTAATGCTGATTTTTCACTTTCGCTCGAATTCGATTTTATTCAAGATATATTTTGCCGATACCGTTGCCAGTCTTTAGAACAGTAAAAATAATTAAGTTAAGTTAAGTGTCCCACTTAGCCGACATGTTCAGAGTAGTTTCAGTAGTTTGATTTAGAGATGCATCATGGTTTCGAAAACACATGATTCCTTGACTGGATCCAATCTTGTCACAAAATCTAATACTCCAAAAATAGCTGTATCAGGTGCCAATAGCAATACTGAGTTCGGGAAATCACTAGTGACTACTACATCAGTGCTGCTTTAGGCATAAACGGAAGTAACCCTAGGTGTTGCCCATGCTCCCATGAAAACAAATGTGAAAAAAAACAACACTAACAAATAAAGACAGGCTTGACTCAGACCACTGATCTTAATGCACAATTCCGATTTTTCGTTAAATCGGTTCTTTTTGCATGTGACTTTTTCCATGAAGCCAATTCAAGAGCAGGGTGAAACAAAAAAATGCAAACTTTGTAACCAGCCAATAAAACCATTGAAAATGAAATATATTTTTATTCATAGTAAATGAAAACATTCCATGTAAGAAACAATTTACATTTGTTTAAAATAACGTCCTTCAGACGGTGTCTTCGTCTACAAAGGCATTCTTAAAATCTGCTGATGAGGTTTTTCATTGACCGCTGCAACATCTCAGCTGGGAAACTTTGAATTTCATGCTGAATTTACCTTGGTTACTAAAATTGTTTACTTTCTCAAGCTCACTGTCCTCCATTTCTGTCCCTTGCTCATGATTGCACTTTATAAAATTCAATTTTTGGGGGTCACACTGTATTCCACAGTGCACAAGCTCGCACTCCAACATGCGCTGAGCAAACTCACCCACATGGGCAGAAGCATCAAACAAGTGCTGGCTCTACATTATTCAAATGTGAATATAGTTTTTTGATTTCCAAAGAAGAGGACACAAGTAACTGACATAAATAATTTCCAGTTACTTAAAGATTCCTTATTAGTATATATTTAACACTTATATGTATTAATAGTATTACAGTCTACGGAGGCAGAGGTCTGTTTGGACCCCAAAACAGATGACTTGAACCAAGGGGGCATTTTACAAGATTTATTGAAATCAAAATACACGCAAAACATGGACACAAAAAGTAAGTAACAAAAAACGTCCCTGACAAAAGGTCAACGGGGATCTAATAAAAGCCCGAGGGTAACTAAGGCAAAGAGCAAGGTGCTACAGGAGAAGGGTAGAACTAACAATAAAACAATTCCTACCTACACAAGACAATAACTAAATCAAAAACAAGACAAACGTGCATCTAGCGAAGAATATGAAGAACAAAGGGACGAGATGAAACTGGCAATGGCAACTAGCAATGCAATATGTCAGCCACCAACTCATGGTTGGCCTGAGTTTAAACGGTGCCCTGACAAGATGGAACGCAGGGAGCTCCGTCCATTGCCACAAACTCTGCAATGAAAAAATGCAAGCAAGCCAGCAGCAGAACATGACAAATAGCACGCTAATGCAGACATATGTACGTAGTTTGACCAGGCTCTTGGCCATGAAAATAATATTGACATATTATTTTCCGCTCATTTTCTCTACAATAAGAGAACTGGGTATTCTCATGCTCATCCAAGGTTCTTTTTTTCATTTATTTTTTTTATGACTGTGGTGCCAACGCACACTTCCATTTCTGCCGTCCTTCCTCCCTCTCTATTCTTTCCTGATGTACTTGTTGCATTAATTCTCATTTGGGAGACTTGAAAGTTCAGACCGCAGCCACTTTCGGAAAATTGTGGCCCACATTCAATTTTAAACCATTTACGAAAGTGACATAGATCAGATTTGAAATTTTCCACCCGTCAAGAAGATACCTAACTCAATCGGAACTGGGTCACTTCAGCCTTGTGAACATACCTAAAGATACTACACTAACAATGAAAATGATGTACTGTGTACTCTAAGCAATATTCAGGGGGAAAAACACTCAGATAAGCACCAGAGATGAGTCATAATTTTGCCATGTAAAAACTCATGTAATACCTTTCCAATCGTGACACTTTAATCTGGAGTCAGTTTATCTGCTCTTTGATTGCTTCTAAAAGAGGTTGTACAGTTCAATCATGTCACCCGCAACGGTTTGAGTGCCGCACCTCTCTTGATGTGCTAGTGAACTCCATTTCATTTAATGGGATGTCTATTAGCCCACTGTGCAATCACTTCATTTCATTCTAACATTGCTGCAGCTGCCGGTCCTCTACCGTGCCCACACTGTTACTCAAAGCATGATCAGTGTGAACATATCTTAAAAGAAACTAAGGACCCTGTTGTACTAGTTTTGACAAGTGGTTAGCATTTACAAAGATTCAATTTGTGTCCATTGGGTCTACAAACACACTTTCAGTTATTTTCTGTACCGCTTATTCTCACAAGGGTTGTGGGGGGCGCTGGAGCCTATCCTAGCCAGGCAGCCGACACCCCGAATGTGACCAGCCAATTGCAGGTCACAGAGAGACAGACAACTGTTCACTCCCACACTCGTACCCGGGGTAAATTTAGAGTGTTCGACCAGGCTACCATGCATGTTTGTGGGATGTGGGAGGAAAACCGGAGTACCTGGAAAAAACCCACACAAGCCTTGGGGGGAACATGCAAACTTCACACTTTGAGGCCAATGCGCTAAAATTGGGGGGAAAAGAATAAATACTTGGTAAAATAACGCTGTGGTTGCCAAAATTTAACCATTGCAAAGAGAAAAACGCACAAAGTTTCTTGTCAAATTTACTTCGGACTACCATAAAAAGAATTTCACTTGAGCGGTTATTTTGTCAGTTTAGCATGTTAACAGCACAGTCTACTTTGCTGCTGGTATGTTCTTGTAGATTCTCAAGGAGTAAGGTTTTCCAAACCTTCCTACACAACATCTTCAGTGGGTCTATAGTAGCTCGGCTAAACTGAGGATCTGGGTTTAAATCACAGTTAAAAATGGGAGAAAATTGAGAACTAAGTGGAGTTCTTTTTTTTTAACCATGATTTTAAATTTTTGAAAATAGGCGCAGAAATTTTAGACGCTGTACAGTTTTGTGTGTATTTTGTAGTTTTCGCTTTTTTTAACCACATTTTTTTCTTTATGTGACTATAAATTCTAACTTTGTATTTTTTTTGCTGCACAGACACAAACACACAGAGAATTTCTAGCAATGCCAAGGCTAGCTCTTCCAGCTGAGTCCAGGAGTGCCTTTCCAAGTTAAGGGAACAAAACCTGTAATCAAAAAGTAATAGGTTGTATTCCCTCTGCTTTGAAATGTTTAAGAGGCTTCCAATGTGGAATAATAGTAGAATAGAACACGTGTGTGTTGCACCCTGCATTTTCGCTTGAAACACAGGGAGAAATAATTACCCATATATATATATATATATATATATATATATATATATATATATATATATATATATATATATATATATATATATATATATATATATATATATATATATGTATATGGGTGTAATATGCTGATATATATATATATTTATATATATATGTATATATATATATATATAATATATATAATATATATATAATATATATATATATATATATATATATATATATATATATATATCAGTGGCGGTCGGTGCATTTTCTCGTAGTGCCTTCAACGTATCAATCCAACCCTCAAAAACTATTTTATGGCTATAAAACCTCTACTGCAGCTAGAGCTGCGACACATAAAAAATAATCAATAAATCAATGCACAAAAATGGCGTAAAATCCACTTCCTAGCAGCATTTCATGATTAAATACAAATACTGGAGCTTTTCACACATTAAAACCAGGCCAGGGGGCGATTTTCCCGGGAAAAGACAGCGATAAACGTCAATGGCGTACGGGCAAACATTGCCCGAAAATGGGGTAAAATCCAGCCGAAAACAGCATTTATTGATTAAATACAAATACTGGAGCTTTTTAGACATCAGAACCGGGCCCGGAGTATCATTTCCCCGGTAAAAAGACAGCGATAAACGTTGATACGTCCATACGTGAAATGACAAAAAATGCACTAAAATTAGGTCAAATCCACTTCCTAGCAGCATTTATTGACTGAATACAAATACTGGAGCTTTTGAGACATTACAACCAGGCCAGCGGGGTGATTTCCTCGGGAAAAGACAGCGATGGACGTCAATGGCGAAATGGCAAAAATTAAACTGGGATAAAATCCACATCCTAGCAGCATTTAGTGATTAAATACAAACACTGGAGCTTTTCAGATATGAGAACCAGGCCCACAATTGAAATATTATTTGGGAATATAGCCATATTTTACTCACCAAAAATCATTTTTAACTGTACACAATATCCATCCTCCTTTCTTTCTTCCTTCTTTCCTATCGCCATCGAAGCTAATGATGAAAGTCGAGCCTGTCCTGTCATATTTCTGGCATAGTCCGTTTTGAAAATGGCTCTAAATTAAAACAACAATATACTATTTGCTTGTGGAGCTAAGTTAGCGCACTGAAAGTGCCACACACACCATTTTCCCGGCTGTAACAGGCTTGCTAGCTTCGGAGTTGACCGCCCTTTCTTAATGATGTCCATTTTTTTCTGGAAAAGTCCGTCTGGAAAATAGCTTTGTGAGAGAAATCTGCAACAGAATCCATTTGTTTTTGCCACTGTCGGCCATTGTGGGTGGAGTTTGCGATCTCTGGCTGCTTTGGCCCACCTACTAGCCAATCATAGTTGCTGAAAGCAATGACATGTCCCAGCCAGAAAAATGCCAACGCCTATGAAAAATCATTGTGGGGTTGCCAATTCGAAATCTGATTGGTTAAAAGCAACAGTCTTGTTTAATGCAGCAGACCCCGCAGAACTGATTTTGAAGGCTTTGAGGCAGATCTGATCTGGCAACAAATAATGGCTGAAATGTGATTGGTTAAATGCTTCAATATGAAAACACATCTGGAAGCAGTGCAACCAGGGGGGAAAGCAATGAAAGGAAGCTAACAGACCATTTGGCATAATAAGTATTGATGGACAAAATATAATATGATTCAGATATTTATTAGGCCAGCAGAGAAGGCCTTGAAGGCCCTGACGGCCCGCCACTGATATATATATATATATATATGTATATATATATATATATATATATATATATATATATATATATATATATATATATATATATATATATATATATATATTAGCAACACGTTAGAACCCAAAACAAAATGTACATTTACACCCGTTCAATATACGGTCGTAACTTGTTTTATCTTTTCGTTTTACAACTTCAAGAAGTCCTTCTCAACTATTCAACAGGGTAAACAATGAAATATCAATAACATAAATTCCTTGCTACGACCGTTATAGACACTCTACTAATAATGGTAACGGTAATGGCGGCCGAAGGTAGCGTACTGAATGTTACATACATGTGCATGACCCGGGACTCACACATTCACGCTCGCATTTCAAAAGTAAATAAACATTATGTAAACATTATCTTCTCTCTCACACGCTAAACAGTGTATATTGCAAACCACAAACTCAACCAGCCTCTACAACAACCAGCATACCTTGAAACACAGGGAGAAATAATCACAATAGTGATTCGTTGTTGCCTCCTCAATCCAACTTTAATGACATGAAGAAGATATCCCGTGCTGGGGTCAAGGTACACGCATCAAGGCCTCAATAATCGAATACCGATATACATCCAATCCAAACTAGTTGCACATCCCCAACATGCGATCGTTAATAAATTAAACACTTTAGCATGTCACGTGCATGTACGCACGTGTGGCCTTGTCTGTGTCACTGTGCTGCTCTGCTTCCGCAAAGAAGGTCATGTTTTGCTCGCTGGCCCACTGTCAAAACGATGGGGTGCCTGTAATCCTGTGGTCACCCCACCTGCCGAGTTATTTTGTCTTACTCGATGAATCATTTCACCAAAAGCCACAAATGAAACATGCGGTTTTATCTTCTAAATTGGCACCATTTCTCATTTTCTTTGCAAATGCAAGATCTATTTTTTACAGACTGCAATTCTAGGAGTGATGTATACACTTTAGTTTTCATTCTCTAGCCGGCAATGGTTGTTACTATGGCAACAACCTTTCAGCTAACTTCAGAAAGTACCGTAATTACTCGAATATAACACGCAGATTTTTGCTATATAATTAATTCCAATAGTTGGGGGTGCGTGTTATAATCAATAACTAAAATAAATTACAAATTTTCGATCGAAAAAAGCATTGTCAAACTCACTTTGACGGACGGATTTTACGTCATCTCGTAAAGACGACGCACGGATTTTACGTCATCTTGTAATTTCGATCGAAAATCGGAAAGCCGAGACCACCACTCCCCCCCTCTAGCCTCCTACTCGTCTCAGTTCACCCTCTCTCAGTTCAGTGTTATAATCAATAACTAAAATAAATTACAAATTTTTGATCGAAAAAAGCATTGTCAAACTCACTTTGACGCACGGATTTTACGTCATCTCGTAAAGACGACGCACGGATTTTACGTCATCTCGTAATTTCGATCGAAAATCGGAAAGCCGAGACCACCACTCCCCCCCTCTAGCCTCCTACTCGTCTCAGTTCACCCTCTTTCAGTTCAGTGTTATAATCAATAACTAAAATAAATTACAAATTTTCGATCGAAAAAAGCATTGTCAAACTCACTTTGACGCACGGATTTTACGTCATCTCGTAAAGACGACGCACAGATTTTACGTCATCTCGTAATTTCGATCGAAAATCGGAAAGCCGAGACCACCACTCCCCCCCTCTAGCCTCCTACTCGTCTCAGTTCACCCTCTCTCAGTTCAGTGTTATAATCAATAACTAAAATAAATTACAAATTTTCGATCGGAAAAAGCATTGTCAAACTCACTTTGACGCACGGATTTTACGTCATCTCGTAAAGCCAATCGGATGATGTGTTGTGGGAGGAAGAGGAAGTGGATGAAGGAAGCGTGGACGTTGATAGGATTCTCAACGAAGAGATGTATGAGAGGACAGACAAAGAGAGAGAGGAACTCTTCATTTGAAGGATTCTAATGAATAAATTTGTTTGAACAAAACAATCGTGAAACGAAGAAAAAAGGTAAGATTTCTGATTTTAGGTGCGCACTATATTCGATTACTGCGTTTTTCCAGATGTTTTTGGCCCAAAATTACCTGCGTGTTATTTTCGAGTGCGCGTTATATTCGAGTAATTACGGTATGCTGCCAATGTTTAAAAAGAAAAAGAAAAGGATCGTGTCAAAGTATACACAAGACACCCAATTTGGTCTTTAAATCAATCATGTTTACTTCCTTGGCCGAAGCCATGGAAGAGCTCATACTTTTAATTTTGGTATGTGTTTTAATTTTATTGTGCCAACTTGGCTTCCCAGTTTGTTATTTGGCAGAACTGTGCAAATAGCCACTTTAGCTAAAAGGGCTGTCGCATGAAACACAATTCAAATTCCAGTGTTTTATCATTATTATTGTGAATAAAAACTCACACCCACCTTTCTGTTTGCTTGTCCTTCTGATCTCAAGCCACAGACAGACAAATTCTTACAATATTGATCTCTTCATCACTGCTCTTTTAGTCATGCCAAGTGCATATTTAAAATTTCATCATCATTTGCTATGATTGAAATAGAAGAAATGGTATTATTGTATTGTGTAAATGTATTTCTTATGAACTTGAACATGTATCCTATGTACTTGTGTTGCACACTGTAGAAGCCCATGTATCGACAACCTGTCATACAAAGTATTGAGATTTTAATCCCAGATGATAGCTCCACATATTGACAAATGTCTGAAGTGTCAGAAAAACAAAGAATATGAGACAGAGGGTAATTATAGAAGGACAGCGTGATCACTTGAGCATGAAATGTCAAGGAAGATTCTTGCTTTGACCTATTTTCAATCATTTTTCTTCATGAAATGAACCACTTATAGATAGAGTTTCTTAGCTTTAAAAATCTTAGATGCAAGGTACCTAGTTATTGATTTCACAGGTGTTAAATGCCTTGGCGAAGGTCTGCTCTGTCTGTGTTTCACTCACTTATTTGCCTATTTCTCCTTATCAGTCAGTAGCCTGAGACACATCAGTTTCAGACTGGAGCTTCTAATTAAAAGCAATAAAGCGGCTGTCTCATCTTCTGTCACGGTCCCTCGACGACTACTTCGTCTTTTTGTCCTTTTGCCATCATGTCCCATTACCCATGCATATATTCCGCTACCTTTTCTTTTTCCCCCTCTCTTAATATTAGTATCGTTTCCTAATCTTCATCCTTATTTGCATTTTCCATGTGCTACTAATGTATGCAAATATCACCCACATTGTCTGCGTTACAAAGAGAGCTATGATTAAATTTAGGGGCCAACATTTAACTCATGATCAGTGCAGTCATTGCACACAGTATCTTCAACCTCTCATAAACGTCCTCAAACACGGTATAAGGCCAAAATGTTTCATTTTGTCACAGGTGCCATGATGAATTTGGTGATTTTTGTGAGGCAATTTCATTCTAGTACTGGTAAATTCTCCTATTTTTCATGCATTTTGG